>NW_028292584.1:1672053-1936223 GCF_029948245.1 Actinia tenebrosa
ACAAGTCATAGCTTAAAGAAATGGGAGTGTATTCTACTGGGTCAAATGGATTACCTTTGGGCAGAAACTTGGACATAAGAGAAGACTTTTCTCCATTGTTGTAACTATGGACTAAATCGCAATAGACTTCATAAGAGGATGCGACTTTCCATTTCACAGGTATGGCTGTGTCGGTAATTGTCTTGCCCGAGGCACATAATAAAGATCCCAATGGGTCAAGCTTTCCAAAAGTTACTGAATAGTTTGGCATATTATGTTTGAGGGTCATTTCGTGCGGCAATCCCGTGGTGAGAGTATAACCGCGCTTGGCGAGCTCCTTAGCAAGGGTGATTGGTGTGTAATGTCCATCGGGCAGCATTACGCCTTGATAATTGCCGCCGCCTTTATGCTCAGTGACCAAGGCATTGACTAAATTATACCAAGAATTGTACAAAGAGCAACTAACCAGCCTAACCTTATGGGCTTTAATGGGGGGATTCAAATAAGTGGTAAAGTTATTTTTATCGCTTTCCAAAAAGACGATCATTATATTAGATACGCCAAAGCTACGCCTCCTGCCAGCCCTGCGACTCCTACGAAGACCAACTCGCTATCTTTTTGTTTCTTAGAAGGCTGGTAGTAATCCTTAAACTGGGGCTTTCTCAATCCCATCGATGCCGCGGGGTGTGCTTGCGCATAGAGCTTAAAGGCGTAGTCCGTGTTTTCGAAGTTCTTATCCGCCTGCATCTTGTCTTGGTAGTTCTTGTCCAACCAATCCCTGGAAGCTTGTCTTTTTTCATTCCAAGCCGCCACGTCTCGCTGATATTTCTCCAGCGCTAAGTCGTGTCTCTTCCTTTCGGCGGCTAAATCTCCGCTGCGATCACCTCTAACTAATCTATCCAAATATTGACCGCCATAATTAGCTCCAGTGAATGCTAAAGCTGCAATAACTCCACGTGCGACCACGCTAGCCATTATATAGTAGAAAATCACAGGGATTTTCACGAGTTACGTCGTAGGTAGGTACTTTTCCTTCCGTAGGTAATCCTTTACCATGATAGCCCCACCCACGGCAGCGGTCATCTTAGCAAAATTAGCGAAGCTCTTGCTTGGGTCTTCAGTAAAGTCTTCTTTGAGCACTTTCTTACCTACCCAACCAATACCCGCAACGATGGAAGTAATAATAGCTGCTTCTTCAACAGTTTTCAACAACGCGGTCGACATTATATTACAAAGCGAGAAGGTTATTACTCCATTTCAGGGATCTTACTTTTTCTAACAGCCGGCTCCACAGGTGCGTGCACGGGCGCGTGATATGTTGGTGGTTCTACCTTTTTCGTTGCCCGCCATTGTAAGTAAAGGCTGCCTGCAGCTATGATGACTCCTAACGCGCCGATGACGTACCCAGGATTAATAAAGGATTCTTCTTCTCTTTCCTCCACCTTTTCTTCTATTTTGGCTTTGTTCTTCCTATTCATCTCCGCGAGCTTCTTTCTCGCGGCAACTCTGCCTGGGGATTTAGCCTTGGTGATTCGTTGCTCCTCTTGGGGCTGCTCTACCTTCGACTCTGGTTCCATTTATATCTAAGGACTTGAAGGACTTGATAAGTAACTTAATAGGACCTGAGCAAGTACTTGAGGACGACTTGATAAGTAACTTAATAGGACTTGACTAAGTACTTGAGGCGACCTGGGTAATTCCTGAGGACGACTTGACTAAGTGATCAGGTACCTCAGCAAGTGCCGCCTGGAAGACCTTTTCGACTTCTCTGTCCTTCTTGAAGTCTTTCCAAGATGTCGTAAGTTCCTTCAAGTCGACGTGCTGAGCTACGTGAAGTGCCGCAGAGGCGACTGCCATTAACTTACCGCACTTTAAAGACAACCACCCGCAGGTTATCTTAAGTTCTTGGGCGATGACATAGTCCTCGCTTATGTCCTTCCGCAGTTGCTCCACGTCGTCTATGGGCAGCGCAAGTCCAAGTAATTTAGTCGCAAGTCGGATAGCGGAGTCTGCTACGGCGTCCGTGGTCTTACTTGCAAGGGCAGCCTCATACCTCTTATGGAACTTTTTAACTTCCTCTTCTGACAACTTATTAACCTGCTCATGGGTAAGTTCCTTACCTATCATTTCTTTACACTTCCCAGATGACACAAGGATGTTAAGTTGTTCCTTGAGGTTACTTTCGTCTAACTGTGTGGGGACTTCATCTAAGAGCTGCTCAATATCCATATACATTAGGAATCAAAGACTTTAAAGATCGCAGATCTTTATGGAATACGGAAACCTCAAAGAGAAGATCATCTTGGAATGTTGGTGCGTTTTTAGGTGCCGCATGTATTCGTGTAACTGTTCCTTGGATATCTCACCGCCGTAGTCGCTTAAGATGGTTTCCAGATCAGACTTGCTGGGCGTGTAGAAGACGACAAGCGATCCTATGTTTTCCCTGAAGGGCTTAGAGACGCTGGTAAGCTGCTGCGAGAGCAACCAAACGCTGATATTGTCGTGTCTGCCGCTGAAGGCGAGCTTCACTAATTCGGAGGTGCGCTTTTTTACGTCGTCCCCGCAGGCAATGTCATCCAGTATGAGTAAAGTCTGTGTATCTTTAGGGAATTGCTTGTGCCAGAACTTAAGATGGCTGGATAACTCGTTAGGGTCTAAGATATCTACGAAGAAGTCGTCGTCTTTCACTCCTATGCCCGTCCAGGTGCGGTTATTCACGTAGGTGGGGCATAATAGCAGGATGTAGTCGAAGCGGTATCTAAAGGGTCCTAATAGCTGCTCCACGACGAATTGGGTCTTTCCGCAGCCGGTGGGTCCTACTATCAGAGCGTTACAAGGCATGTGATCTGGGTTCATTTATATTTAAACTTATTCGCTAAAATATATGGAGCCAGTGGAAGCAGTGCAAAGAATTGTCGCCGACGCAAAAGATAAAAGAGACACCATAGAAATGCAAAGGGAGGAGATCGATCGGCTGAAAGAGCGCGTGCAGGAGTTGTACGATGAAATGTGCGGTCTGAAGCGTGCAGAACGGTTTGGCGCGCTGATAACGATGGCAACGTGGGCTAAGGAGTCCGTTAAGGACTTCATGCGATATCCCCTGTAGAATGTTGACAATAAGGTTAAATCTTTGTTAAGGATGCCTGGAAACTATTTCAAAGAGTGTCTCAGAATGTTGACGTTTAGGTTAAATCTTCGTTAAGGATGCCTGGAAACTATTTCAAAGAGTGTCTCAGAATGTTGACGTTTAGGTTAAATCTTTGTTAAGGATGTTAAATGGAGGCTAAGATATTGTTAAGTATATATGGACTGCTTGTTGTGTAAGAAGGTGTTCAGCACCAAACAAAGACTTCAATACCACGTTCGTCGCGGCGTTTGTACAAAGAAACCCCTTAGCCGCGCTTGTAAGGATTGCGGTAAGGAATTCAGCACCGTTCAAAAGATGCAACAACATCAGGATAAACGCATTTGTGGGCTTTGTAAGGACTGTAATAAGGAATTCCACGACCCCTTCGAAATGCAGCAGCATCTGAAAAGGGGCGTCTGTAATCGAACCAGACAGTGTAGTTTCTGTAATAAGATACTTAGTAGTCGTCAACGTTTACAGACGCACCGGAGAACGCATGAAGTGAATTATAGGTTTCTCTCCCGCGCTTACGACTTGGAAGGCGTGGATTGCTACCAATGTGCGGATTTGACGTGTCGCTGCCCGCATAAAGAGGATTACTTAAGGAATCGCATAGATTACCATAAGAAGATAGTCCGTACTTTCCCCTCTTTTGAACGCGCCGAAGGCGTTCCGTGGACTAAAAGGGAGTATTGGAGGCAGGAGTGCGATCGTTGTGGTTGTGTTAGAGAAGAGGAACATATCTTCAACTGTCTTAACAAAGATTTAACCTAAACGTCAACATTCTGAGACACTCTTTGAAATAGTTTCCAGGCATCCTTAACAAAGATTTAATCTTATTGTCAACATTCTACAGGGGATATCGCATGAAGTCCTTAACGGACTCCTTAGCCCACGTTGCCATCGTTATCAGCGCGCCAAACCGTTCTGCACGCTTCAGACCGCACATTTCATCGTACAACTCCTGCACGCGCTCTTTCAGCCGATCGATCTCCTCCCTTTGCATTTCTATGGTGTCTCTTTTATCTTTTGCGTCGGCGACAATTCTTTGCACTGCTTCCACTGGCTCCATATATTTTAGCGAATAAGTTTAAATATAAATGAACCCAGATCACATGCCTTGTAACGCTCTGATAGTAGGACCCACCGGCTGCGGAAAGACCCAATTCGTCGTGGAGCAGCTATTAGGACCCTTTAGATACCGCTTCGACTACATCCTGCTATTATGCCCCACCTACGTGAATAACCGCACCTGGACGGGCATAGGAGTGAAAGACGACGACTTCTTCGTAGATATCTTAGAGCCTAACGAGTTATCCAGCCATCTTAAGTTCTGGCACAAGCAATTCCCTAAAGATACACAGACTTTACTCATACTGGATGACATTGCCTGCGGGGACGACGTAAAAAAGCGCACCTCCGAATTAGTGAAGCTCGCCTTCAGCGGCAGACACGACAATATCAGCGTTTGGTTGCTCTCGCAGCAGCTTACCAGCGTCTCTAAGCCCTTCAGGGAAAACATAGGATCGCTTGTCGTCTTCTACACGCCCAGCAAGTCTGATCTGGAAACCATCTTAAGCGACTACGGCGGTGAGATATCCAAGGAACAGTTACACGAATACATGCGGCACCTAAAAACGCACCAACATTCCAAGATGATCTTCTCTTTGAGGTTTCCGTATTCCATAAAGATCTGCGATCTTTAAAGTCTTTGATTCCTAATGTATATGGATATTGAGCAGCTCTTAGATGAAGTCCCCACACAGTTAGACGAAAGTAACCTCAAGGAACAACTTAACATCCTTGTGTCATCTGGGAAGTGTAAAGAAATGATAGGTAAGGAACTTACCCATGAGCAGGTTAATAAGTTGTCAGAAGAGGAAGTTAAAAAGTTCCATAAGAGGTATGAGGCTGCCCTTGCAAGTAAGACCACGGACGCCGTAGCAGACTCCGCTATCCGACTTGCGACTAAATTACTTGGACTTGCGCTGCCCATAGACGACGTGGAGCAACTGCGGAAGGACATAAGCGAGGACTATGTCATCGCCCAAGAACTTAAGATAACCTGCGGGTGGTTGTCTTTAAAGTGCGGTAAGTTAATGGCAGTCGCCTCTGCGGCACTTCACGTAGCTCAGCACGTCGACTTGAAGGAACTTACGACATCTTGGAAAGACTTCAAGAAGGACAGAGAAGTCGAAAAGGTCTTCCAGGCGGCACTTGCTGAGGTACCTGATCACTTAGTCAAGTCGTCCTCAGGAATTACCCAGGTCGCCTCAAGTACTTAGTCAAGTCCTATTAAGTTACTTATCAAGTCGTCCTCAAGTACTTGCTCAGGTCCTATTAAGTTACTTATCAAGTCCTTCAAGTCCTTAGATATAAATGGAACCAGAGTCGAAGGTAGAGCAGCCCCAAGAGGAGCAACGAATCACCAAGGCTAAATCCCCAGGCAGAGTTGCCGCGAGAAAGAAGCTCGCGGAGATGAATAGGAAGAACAAAGCCAAAAAAGAAGAAAAGGTGGAGGAAAGAGAAGAGGAATCCTTTATTAATCCTGGGTACGTCATCGGCGCGTTAGGAGTCATCATAGCTGCAGGCAGCCTTTACTTACAATGGCGGGCAACGAAAAAGGTAGAACCACCAACATATCACGCGCCCGTGCACGCACCTGTGGAGCCGGCTGTTAGAAAAAGTAAGATCCCTGAAATGGAGTAATAACCTTCTCGCTTTGTAATATAATGTCGACCGCGTTGTTGAAAACTGTTGAAGAAGCAGCTATTATTACTTCCATCGTTGCGGGTATTGGTTGGGTAGGTAAGAAAGTGCTCAAAGAAGACTTTACTGAAGACCCAAGCAAGAGCTTCGCTAATTTTGCTAAGATGACCGCTGCCGTGGGTGGGGCTATCATGGTAAAGGATTACCTACGGAAGGAAAAGTACCTACCTACGACGTAACTCGTGAAAATCCCTGTGATTTTCTACTATATAATGGCTAGCGTGGTCGCACGTGGAGTTATTGCAGCTTTAGCATTCACTGGAGCTAATTATGGCGGTCAATATTTGGATAGATTAGTTAGAGGTGATCGCAGCGGAGATTTAGCCGCCGAAAGGAAGAGACACGACTTAGCGCTGGAGAAATATCAGCGAGACGTGGCGGCTTGGAATGAAAAAAGACAAGCTTCCAGGGATTGGTTGGACAAGAACTACCAAGACAAGATGCAGGCGGATAAGAACTTCGAAAACACGGACTACGCCTTTAAGCTCTATGCGCAAGCACACCCCGCGGCATCGATGGGATTGAGAAAGCCCCAGTTTAAGGATTACTACCAGCCTTCTAAGAAACAAAAAGATAGCGAGTTGGTCTTCGTAGGAGTCGCAGGGCTGGCAGGAGGCGTAGCTTTGGCGTATCTAATATAATGATCGTCTTTTTGGAAAGCGATAAAAATAACTTTACCACTTATTTGAATCCCCCCATTAAAGCCCATAAGGTTAGGCTGGTTAGTTGCTCTTTGTACAATTCTTGGTATAATTTAGTCAATGCCTTGGTCACTGAGCATAAAGGCGGCGGCAATTATCAAGGCGTAATGCTGCCCGATGGACATTACACACCAATCACCCTTGCTAAGGAGCTCGCCAAGCGCGGTTATACTCTCACCACGGGATTGCCGCACGAAATGACCCTCAAACATAATATGCCAAACTATTCAGTAACTTTTGGAAAGCTTGACCCATTGGGATCTTTATTATGTGCCTCGGGCAAGACAATTACCGACACAGCCATACCTGTGAAATGGAAAGTCGCATCCTCTTATGAAGTCTATTGCGATTTAGTCCATAGTTACAACAATGGAGAAAAGTCTTCTCTTATGTCCAAGTTTCTGCCCAAAGGTAATCCATTTGACCCAGTAGAATACACTCCCATTTCTTTAAGCTATGACTTGTCCAATTTGGTAGAAAGCATAAACATCGCCATTAAGGTGGACGGAAAGACGGTGGATTTTAACGGACGTAAGATCAATCTCGTTTTGGAATTCATATAATGGGCCGCGTAGAGGACAAACTCAAAAGGATTTACTATGGGCCTGAAGGCTATTGGAAAGGAGCGTCGGCCATCAAGAAACTCGCGACCGCGGCCAGGGCATCAGAAGAAACGGTTAAGAACTGGCTAAGAAAACAAACCCTCTGGCAGGTTTATCTTCCCGTGCCTAAGTACATTCCCAGGCCCAGCTTCACCGTAAATGCCCCCAACGAGGTTCATCAGGCAGATTTGCTTTTCTTACCGCACGACAAGGTGAGAAGAAAGACCTATAGGTACGCTTTGACCGTAGTTGACATCGCAAGCAGATACAAGGACGCCGAACCCATAACCAGCAAGGATTCTGGGGAAGTCGCAGAAGCCCTAGGTAGGATTTATAAGCGCGTCTTGAAATGGCCTAAGCTGCTGCAAGTGGATGCGGGGACGGAGTTCATGGGCGTGGTTACTAAGACCCTGAAAGACCACAGCACTAAGATTAGGAGAGCCGACGCTGAGTACCACAGGGGTCAGAGCATTGTCGAAAGATTCAATAAAACCTTGGCCGAGCGTCTCTTTGGATACCAGTATTGGAAAGAGCTGGAAGATCCCTCCAAACGCAACAGGGAATGGACTCAGAGGCTCCCCCAGGTCGTCGCGGCTTTGAACAACGAGGCGGCCAGGGCTACGGGAATGAAACCCAAGGATGCCATAAAAAAGAAACACGTGGAACACAAGTCCTACGTCAGAAGTTCGAGGGCGGTCGGACGGAAGGAAAAAAAGCTCCCCCGCGACATAGTGGTTAGATACCTCTATCAGCCGGGAGAACTCGAAGGTGGCAGTAAGAGAGCCACGGATCCTAACTGGTCCCTGGAAACGTATGAGATTTCGAAGTCCGTCACCAAGGAAGGGCAACCCGTGTTGTATTACCTAAATGGCCCAAGTCGCGGATTCGTCAAGGAAGAGCTGCTCATAGTTCCCAAAGACTCAAAGTAGTGCTGCTCCACGCGCCCGATTACACTCTAGGCATGTCAGTCTTACGTTGCCTCTGCAATGCCCGCGTTTATTATTTATGCGATCCACGGAGAACTGTTGATCGTCATTCGGGTCAAACCTCCATAGTAGAGGTATGTTACATTTGGCACACCTTGCCCCTTTCTTATAGACGTCGTCCACGCATAGGTCGAACGTCATATTTTTTTCTTCGTCGTGCCGCTTGTAGCGAAGGAGTTTCTTGGCGATATTCTCTTTGGCTACGTCCTCTGGCGTCTTATCGTAGCGCAATTGCGGACCCCAGGCTCTTTTTAACTGCTTGGCATATTCTACGCGACTTACGGCGGTGTAGATAAGGTTGCTCCAACACAGCCGCTGGTCTATGATCCATAAGGTTTCTTTTATGGTAAGCCCTTGCGCGCTGTGGACTGTCATGCAATAGCCCAAGCGCCAGTCTGGATGGGAGGTTATTTTTTCCACCTTTTCTATGGGTACCCAGGCTTTATCATGCGTTACTGCGTTCTGCAGTTGGATGTCGGTACCAGGTACCCAGACGTCTCTTTTTTGCATGCGGGTGTCGTGGGGTTTGTAGCAAACAGGTACGGGATGCGTAGGGAAGCGCTCTCGGTGTATATTGAGTAAGTCTTTCTGTATGCGAGACTGTGCCGCGCGCTTGCTGCTCAGCACCAAATCTTTGGGATGCCAGGCGTATAGAAAGTCCTCGTAGGACTTCGCTCGTACGCGTTTGCGCAGTGTTTTGCATTGCTCGGCGTCACTGAGGCCCCTTAATTCCGCTTTCAGGTTTCTTACTTGATCCTTGCTGCGGTAGTCGGTGTTAATTTCCTCCGCATGGTCTACGAAATCTTTCAGCCATTCGTGGGGCATCTCTCCGGCTATTGGAGGAGGCTGGCAGGGATCTCCGGCGAATATTACTTGACATTTCCCGCGAAGGGACTCTACGAATTCTTTGAGGATTTCTAAAGGAACGGTGCAAATCTCATCCCAAAGTATCACCGGAGGTATGTCGTGGATGGCTTCTGGTACCCACTTTTGGCCATTCCAACGAAAGAAGCTGTGGTAGGTCTGCGCGTCGTGGCCCATTTCGCAGAGTTCTCTTTCCAAACGGTGCGTTGGCGTTAGCACCTTTATCTTAGGAAAGAGTTCTAACACACGCGTCGTGTTGCCACTGCCGCCCGTGCCGTAGAGGTAAGAGAAGCGTTGGTAGGAAATGGGGTCGGCAACTGAAGGTAGAGGCTCTTTGGTAGGCGTTACGGTGCCCCGGGTGTGCTCGCCGTGATATTCTACACGTGCCCTCCAAGACCTTATCTCCTCATCTTTGACGCGCCATTGGCCACTTTCTGCGAGTTCATCGGCAGTGTAGAATTCCTTCATCTTTTCCAACACGTGCGGTTTCACGTATAAGGAATCCGTGGCTACGCGTGGAATGTCTTCTTTGTCAAACCGCAGGAGCATCGCGAGAAGGTTAATGTGCGCATATGCAAGCATACTGGCACGCAGATGGTAATACTGCGGTCGATGGTCCTGGTAATAACACAGCGCATTCCATTCGTGCAGTTTATCGTCGACAAGGTAGTCCCATTTCTCTACAGACACCATCGTTCCTTTGTCATGCGCGCGCTTGATGAGGAAGCTTAACTCGCCTTCGTCCGTTATCAGGCGCCGCTGCATATGTTTTTCACCTTCCTTAGCGCCCTGCGTGAATTTACCTATGACCACACGCGCTGTGGGGTTATGCTCCGGTAACCATTGCGTGAAGGCGCTGTGACAAAGTATGGCTTCATGCGCTGTGTATTTTAAAAGTTTGCGCTCTTCAAAGAACTTCAATAGGGGCACCGGTATCCATTCTTTCTCCTGCAGGTGCTTCCCATACCACGCATAGATTATGGGGTGCAGACCCGCTGCTAATTTCCAGGTGGTCAACCGTACAAACCCCGTTGCTGGGGCGTCGTAGTGACCATCCAACGCAACACGAAAGAACTGTGAACCTGGATGTCCGTAACGGTCGTAATATTCCTTACAATCTCCTAGGCCTTTGAAGCTTGCGGGGTAACAATGTTTCATATCCAGCGACACGTATTCGTCTTCATCGTACTCCATGTTCCACAGACCACCGTGACCGTGTTCTACACAAGCTTTAGCTATATCTTTGAACTCCTCCGGCGTGGATTTCCACCCGTTTCTTTTCTTTGCGGCTAAGAAGTCCAAACTGCGACTGCTAAGCACTTCGTCAGAGAAGTCTTCTCCTAAAGTCTCACAGGCGCTTTGAATGCGCAGCTGTTCCACTTCAGGACGATACAAAGTGCCGTCTTGGGTCATAAATTGACTTCCCTCCGCATCCATTAACCAAATGGAATTCTCGTGCATTAGTTCTGCAAGCGGTGACTCCTTGTAAACGCATGTTTCTTTCTTCTTAGGGAATCTTAACTCCCTCCACGCATGTGCGTTATGCTGGTAAATTACGATAGGCGCACCCCGGCCCCCATACTTGTGCGTCCCGGAGTAGATGAAGCCGTCGGTGATGTCTTTCACGTGTATGCGCCTTTCTAAAGCAACCTCTAGCTTCTTGATGTTGTCTATCGTTGCTCCAGCCCTACGCGTATCTTTTTCCCATTTCCTGATGGCTTCTCTTCTCTTTAAAGTTAACTTACCGCCACGAGAGGAATCCTCAAAGAACTCTCTAACCAGCTTTCCTACGCAGTTACCAGGATGGCGCATTGGTTTAAGTTTTTTAACATCTGGCTTCTTGATCTCGTAAGCAGCATAAATAACTACGGTAACTGGATATGCAACTTCGTAGAACAGCATGTCGATGCCCACCAGCGCTCCAGGTCTCGTATCCTTGCTTAAAACAAACAGGTTCTGCTTACCAGACGCCCGTATTGGATTACGCCCCTTTTCTATTATCCACTCACCGTCTAAATACTTTATAAACGTCAACTCCAAACGGTAGTCGCCTTCAGGCATTAAGTCGATTATCCTTCCTGCTCTTTCCTCGTCCATCGTCTCGTCTGTATCTCCCTCCATAAACGTTGTGAAGGCAAAGTCCGCATCCAGGCGATCCAACACCTGAGTCCTGAGCTTGCGCACAGTCTTGTTTCGAATGCTTTTGATGGCGTCCATCTATATCTAAGGAATATCTTAACCTCCGTTTGCGGTACCCAACACAGCAGTAGTAAAAGACTTCTCGCGAAAGCAAACAGCGTAACGCACCTACTTCACACGGGTTATTTCCATGCCGCCAAAAAGTTTCCCATAGGCGCTAACGCGAGTAATCCCCGTGAAAATGACATAGGTTCCTGGGGACTTCGCGAGTCCCCCTTACTGCTGCTGATTATGACTGAACGCCTCTAAGTGAAAATCCGTGCTAGAACGCAACGATAATTAGCTCCAGACGATTTTAGGCGAAAATACCCACCAAGGCACTAAATAATAAATCAAAGTTTAAAATTTCTGAAGTAGCTTTGTTGTTACGATTTTATGAGGTTAAGATTTTGATTTTCACCCAACAGAACATACTCCTCCTTGAGAACACTTGGCATTTGGGGGCCTACCTTCGTCCTGTCGGGCGTCGTGAACCAGGCCCGGATGTCTTGTTGTCTTGGAGGATAACTTCTTTACCTTTTTATCACTACGTGATCAATTCGCAACATACACTGATGTCATTCAGGATTAGGGTTAAAAAGGGGTAACACTATAACCGTGCTGAAAATGAAAGCAAATGATCGGAATTCGGATGTTGCACACCGATAGCACTATTTTACGCAAAACATTGGAGTCATTGGGCAATGTTTTACAGCGTTCCCCTTTCTAACCCTAACCCTACCCCTAGCCCTAGCCCTAAACCTAACTCTTGTTCAGGAATAAAGACTTTTTGTATTACTTTGTTCATTTAGATTTAGATAGATTTTTATTGAAAATTTTATCGCAGCCCATGGGCTGAGTACAAACAATCAAAATATATATATTAAAAAAAGGGATTCTTTTATAGCGCATTGTCACAGTCTCAATGCGCTTTACATTGCAGTGGAGGACGTTACGGGCTGCATATTAAAGGCGCTATTAGCAGCATAAAATTGATAATAGTTAAAAATATATATATTAATAATATAGTAGCCATATCAAAATTAAAATTGTACCAATAATAATTCTAAAAATTTAGGGATAAAAGCTAATAAATATAAGTAGAAAAATTATCATTATCGTCATCATTACAGATATCATTGTAAAAAAAGCCGTCATGGCTTATCACCACCGCAAGTACAGCAGTGGCGAGCTGAAAGCATGTGAAGAATCCTTTAGCAGCCGTTTTCATCATCGTCACGTAACATTTGTTATCACCGCCATCGCCATCTCCACAAGAGATCATGACCATATCATCACCATCGTCATCGTCGTCATCACCATCATCACCACCTTCATTATCATCTCCATCACCATCATCATCACCATCATCATCATCATCATCATCATCATCGTCATCACCACCTTCATTATCATCTCCATCATCACCATCATCATCATCATTACCATCATCATCATACGGATGTACATAATATTTTCTCACAAATCCCACGGTCAAGTGAATAGCTTGCGCGAACAGGAGCAAAGTTTCGCAAAATTTCGATAATAGTTTTAAAAAATTAACTTATTTATTTATTTTAGGACTATTACATCATATTTTCTCTCTGTCACAAAACAAATCCCACAGTCACGTGATAAGCCTGCGTTAACAGCCGTTTCTTGCACTTCCATCCGTATCCAAAACGGCTGTTTAAACAGGCTATCACGTGGTATGTGACCCCACCCACTGTGTTTGACGAAACACTCGAACAATGGGGGGGTTATTACATTTATGGTGGGTTTTGATTATTACATTTATGGTTAAATTTTATTACATTTATGGTGGGTATTACAATTATGGGTGTTATTACATTTAAGGGTAATACAAGTCTTAGCCTCGATTGTGTAATATCTATTGTATAGTAAGGAATGTATACATTACGGAACAATACAAGGTGATTCTAATTGCGAGGGGTTGGGTTGAAAGACTGAATATTATAACGCACAACCGAGACTAAGGCTGAGCAAAGAGAACTTGAAAGTGGAGTATTCTCATGTGAATTATCAGCGATTACAGCGCGCGCCTGCTGCATTAGATCTCGCGCACCATTGCTCGCTTGTTGCTACAGGAATAGACAAGGCATTAACCAGAATAAGATTAGCCGGAGAAAACTGAAGATTTTCTACTGAATCTACTAATTAGTACCTGTTTTACGAGAGTAAGACCGAATAGCCAGTGGATACTGAACTAGCCTGTAGCCTTCGTTCAATGATCAAATTGGAATTAAGCCTGGGTAGTAGCGGTGTTTTTGGGGCTTTGGGGAGGCAGACTGAGGAGCAGGGACGAGAAGGAAGCGCCTGCTTTAAAGACCGTGTTTTTCCCATTACGCCCCTCACGAATCAACAAGAAATTCTACTCACATAAAATAAACTGTGGTTGTTGATTGGGAAAATTAAGAGAAATTAAACTGTGCAAGTTAACACTTGGAGTAAATTTTTTGTCTCCATCTCTGCCGGTTACAGCCGTTGTACCACTGCACCAGGCATTAGATTGATCTCTCCATAGTCGTTTAAGATACCGCCGCATCTTTTCTGACCCACGTACCAATTCAATTACCAAATGCCGCCTAATTATCTCGTCTCTAACAATTTCCTTGAAATGTGATTGGAGCGGATCCTTAACAAACCCTTAGGATGTTTGATAAATACTCTTGTCTTTATTCTTCTCCGAGTGTGATATTTTCCCAATTCCTTGTTTTATTGTTTTCTAGCAGGGATTCTTTGGAGCTAATTAATAATAGTCACTTGTAATGTGTAATCCTATTTTTACCTCTCGTTGTCTCGTTGAACGCTGGAATCATTTTACTTATTTTTCTATTCCACATTGAAAAAAAAAAGGAAAATAAAATAATACAAGAAAGTCCAGCCATTGTATATAATAAGAGATCAAATACAGGCCTTGTTAAAAACATAAACAAAACATCAGTTGCTCAGTTTACATCTATGTTAATTTTAATAACTATTTTGGTTATCTGAAAATAAAATTCCTGGTCAAAAGAAAAGAAAATCATCGATGTCAATATGTTTAATCTTTGAAACTGTTGATTAGAAGACGTCATCTTCAAGAACAGTCGAGAAAGACAATAAAAGCATGTGGCGGCCTCTTTGGAGCGACAGTTCGGTGTGGCTGCACAAAAACTGCAAGTAAATTCGGCGTGTTTGTATTATGTATCTTTACTCTAAATCGCAATAAAGACCTAAAAACTATAATTGCTATTCTCGAAACGGCTTTTTGATTGCCAGTTTAATGGAACCGCGTAATTTCCCCTCGTAAGGTGAAGTTTTGGCTATGCTACTGGTGCAGACATTATTAAGAATATATAATGAAGTTATACTGATGTCAGGTCTTAGACTTCACTTTTTTATGCACATTTCTTGTTGTCTTCTTCTGCTAAATTGGAAAGAAGCACAGAAAGAAAAAAAAAACTTCAACTAAATCTTCAGGTAAGTGACATGTAAAATTAAATCATTCAAATTAGTAATTTTATTATAAACCCTGCTTCTGCCATGAACGAGTTTGAAGGAGCAGCGCTGGTGACAGAAAGATGTTCTGGTAAGTTGGTTTTTAAAATCATGAAAAACACGATTAAAAAAAACAACAAAAAAACTAAAACTGCTAAACATTAATTAATGCGTAAGTCATTAATGTTCCATAGTAGAGTTCGATCAAAATCGAATTCAAGGAAATTTAAATTTAGAACATATGTTGCTGGTTCACAATCTGTACTTGCTCACTGGACTGAATCCGGACAACGTATCAATTAATTGTATATATTTTCATCAAAATACTTTGGAACTGTCTTTTGTGGACTGAATGAATTTTTAGTTTTAAAGGCATATTCTAGAACTAGACAGGATTTGTTTTAATCTGAGGCGATCTGAGGCTACTTGAGTATTATTATAATACCAATGACTAACTTTTTTTATATAGCAAGAGTGACAATTTAGTTAGTTTTTTATATTTTATATTTTTATGCAAATGAAGCTGGAACTCAAGGAAATTATCTAGGTTATTTATTATTCAAAATGTTTCGCCGAATAATGCATGAATGTCTGAAGTATTTCTGTAAATTAGTCCTTAAATTTTCAAAGGAGACTTTCATCGGTAACTATTCTACTCGATTTGCGCACATAGTCTAGATCACCCATGCGCCCATGGCCAATAAGCAAAACCATTCATGTTTTGTATTCTAAATGACAAACTTCTTCGGATGATTTTAAAAAATATTTGCGAAAATCGTAAAAACATCTTAGCTTTTCAGGTGTTTTAGTTTTTCTCTTGATGATGTTTTAGAACTCTTGACAAGCCTTTCTTCTGTACCATTCCGCGGCGGAAACATCCAATACCAACATATCTGACAGCATAGAATGGGCTGATTGCAATGTTTCCCGCATCTCAGGCTCTATTCTACTTGGCATAACCATAATGCTTTATGGATTGGGAGAATGTAGCCAGAGAAAAACCGCACTAATTATGCTGAAGACGGATAATATATTCAAAATAATCAATTTGGCATTTAATTATAAAATTATAGGATTAAAAACCAAACGAGATATAATCTTAATGAAGTTTAAAGTAAAATACACAGTAAATTAATACATATTCTATAACAACAAACTTCTCGATGTTCTGAACGTACTAAAAAATAACTCATAAAATCCTTATAATCAATGTTTTACAGATATAGGGAACTTCTTAATGAAGATCTAGAACGCAAACGCTTAATTATCTGACAGTTTTTTGTCCGGTTACCCTAATAGCCGCAAAGTATTATGGGCATGCAAAAGTAGCGACTTTTATCGGCGACTTTGTAAGCTACCGCTGCGTTACTTGATTACAGACTTGTTTACTTAGGATTATTCTCGTATTAGTGTCTAAATATTTACAAATACCGACGGTAAAAGTATACTTATGCACAGCTTTAACAATACTTTTGACGGGCCTCCACTGACCTTCACTGAAACACATTCATGCTACACAAAATAAAGGCTTAGACAGTAGACAAATGGAGAATTATATTTCTATCCGGATCTAATGGTATACAAGTGAGACAAATTTACTTTAACCTTAATATGACGTATATGTTCATATTTTTAATTGCTAAAAAGTTAAAAATTAATGATGGAAAGTTAACTCAAACTGCTGTGTGGTATTCAGTTGGAAACCTACGCCGCACCCGTCGAGAGTCGGTCTCACTAATCGCAATGATAGATTTTTCACCATGCAATGATAGTCAGTCTACGGCTTACCTTTTCAAGCGAAGTTTTTAGGAACCGGTAATTATTTATCGCCTGGGGAGTCACATGGTTTTTAGATAACTGCAAGGGGATCAGGTAAATATTGAAAGGAATCAAAGGAGGAATCACTCAGTAGTCACCACTAATAAGGGGGGATCATAAAGAAACTTAAAGTGCCTCTTGGAAGGATCAGTTAATGTTGCAACCAAATGAAACCTCCAGTCCCCTCTACCGGGCGATTAAAAAAAAATCTGTCCTTTATAATTATTTAGGCCAGAGTCTCCCTATAAGTAGTGTTTAAAAAACGAGTAGGAGTGTTTTATCAGGTATAAAAGCACGAGGCGTAGCCGAGTGATTTTATACCTGATAAAACACGATCTACGAGTTTTTTGAACTGCTTAAAACACTCATGAACAATTTATAAGATTTTGGTTCAACTGGAGCCACCATACACGTCACGAACATGGATTTTTATACTTCGATAAAGATTTGACGTCACGGTCATGCGCAACCAGATTCAATAGAAGCTCCCACACGTTGGATATTGCGTGCCAAGGCAAAGACAGGCACGTTAGTCAAAGATCATTAGGGTTGACTATGGCCTTGATGAAGCTCTATGTCTTCATCTAAATTTGGATGCATAATTCATCCCTGATGAAGTCATCCTCATAGTATTCGAGTGGTCTTTATATTAAGATCACGTGTGTCTTTATATAAAGACACATGTGTCTTTATATAAAATCACTTGAATACTAATGAAGAGGACTTTATCGGGTATAAAGGTTCATGCACGTGACGTATATGGTGGCTCCAATTGGAGCATAAGCTTATGAATTATTAATGAGTGTTTTAAGTAATGATAGTCATCGAATTAGGAAACTCAGAATATGATTGGTTGTTATGATTAGAGTGAACTCATGATTTATATCAGCAGATGTTCTGAAAATAACCTGGCTTCCAGAAGGATTTTTTGCTTTATTATTACCGCTGGATTTGATAGAGGCATGAAACCTCTTGCGATTCCCCTGAAATCTTTTAAGTCCGATTTCTCAAGAGACATAGTTGTCACGAGGCGTCATCATGTTCTGACGCAGGTCCAAAACACCAGCTGAATATGACTCTCTTCTCCCTACTACAGATTGCTGCCTGTCCTCTTGGCATTGTAAACAAACTGCTAGAGACACAGGAATTCCCTGGCTCTAGAAAAGGAAGTACATTCAAAGTTTTCCTAGTCGTTTTGCTAATTACATCCATTTTGTAATCACTGCCTAATCCTGAAATCTGATTGGTTAAAAATGATGCTATTTAAGCATTTATTGCACTGTTACTTCAATTTGCACTATTTTTCTCGTCATCTAAATTGAATCACAAAAAAGGAATGTCAACTTTCTGGCCAACCATATCAAAGGAAAAAAGGAAGCCATTTAAGTGTTGAACTCTGCACTTTTTGGTGAAAACAAAGCATAATCTTCTGTTTTGTATTTTAGGAAAATTGTGAAATACATTAATAAAAAGAAAAATATCAAAAGCCGCTTGTGTATTATAAAGCTGTCAGCTTGTTTCAGTAAGCAGAATCTTCAAAGTTTTGCGTTTTCCACGAGTTCTCATAAACGGCTCAAAAGATTTTTTTATTATTTAGCTTCGTCTTCTCATGGATATATAATTTGTTCAAATAAACTGCTACACAATGCACCTCCACGTATTACTGATTTTCCGTTCAAAACATAAATATTTCTAACACTTACTGTGATGATTTTTGTAGTATGCTTTAGTTTTGAGACCAAAGTTTTTGTTTTCAAAATATTAATTAGACGCTCGATAGTTTAATTTAATTATACATGAGCTTTTTTTCGGTTTGTGAAAGCCTCAAGACTACCATAGTTCAACGTCATGTTTGGATCGACTGCTTCATTGTCGGTATGCGTTTAGCAGAAAAAATGCCGTTTAGTTTGTCCTTTTTTTTTAAATGATTACAAAATTGAAATAATAAATTTGTAATAGAACTTGGTGTCGTGCAATTTTGATCTGAAAGCATACTCGTGATCATGATTTCAGACTAGATTGCACTCTACTCAATTATTTTACCATCCTTACAGCGCTTCTCAATCACATGCACGAAATCGTACAATTTGCCATCGTGACGCGAATTAGGTGTTGTTGGACGTCAATCAATGCGTTTCCATGACATCCATTGGCACATGCCCTTAAAAGCCTTGTGTTTTCCGACAATGCTGGGAAACACTTTGATTGGCGTCCACCAAAACTCTATGTCTCGAAACTTTGTGAAGTGCGTGTTATTGAGAAGAACTGTAATACAAGTTAAACTAATAAAGACGAGTGAACAAAAAACAAAACAGCATGCGAAAAATAGTTTATACTATGTTTATTGAAGCGCTCAGCCTTATCCAAGATGGCGCCCAAAATCGTATTTTGTATCCACACCGTATACCAAATATTAGTTAAAAATCATCAAATTTATTCTTTCCATTTTTCTTAAACAAATTTAAAGAAAAATTGACTTCAAGCTCGGAAAATAAAGCATTGTGGGATTTATTAAAAGAGTTTATGGCTTTCTGTTTATATTAAACTGAGTACAATTTGGTTCACAGATTTTTGACTGTTTTTCTAACGGTAGCGCAAACCAACTATTGATTCCGATCTGCCCGTTAACTTATATTAAACAAATCTCTGTGCGGGTTCGAAAAGCTTAACTGGAAAGCAGCTAAGGAACATGGATTTAATAATATGCTATTAATTAATCAAGCGGCAATATAATATGGTCCGCACAATAAGCCTTGGGCAAAAATATTCAAGCGTTGTCTTTGACGGAAGTCGTAAGATTTCGAGCCGACAACTTCACAGTTTATCTAACGATTTGATTAGGATGATATGAAATAACGAGCCGAACTTTGAGGTTTGACAGGTGATGACATCACATGAAATAGTAAGAACATTCCTGTTTTCCAAAACTTTGATCGGTAAATAGAACAATTTTCGCTAAATCATGACAAAAAAAAGGAGAGAGAGGGAGAGAGAGAGAGAGAGAGAGAGAGAGAGAGAGAGAGAGATAGAGAGAGAGAGAGAGAAAGAGAGAGGGAGAGAGAGAGAGAGAGAGAAAGAAAGACAACAAATGACAATCATGAATTAGACTGAAAGAATTCGAAAAATTAATCGAATGAACAAAGAAATGAATATATGAATGAACCAAAGAACTCATTAACAACAACTGAGTAATACCAAATGAAAGAAGAAACAAAGAAAGAAAGATGAATAGATGAATATAAGAAAGAATTAAAAAATCCCCTGTTTTTATTTTCGCCTAGTCAGTCTTGGGGAATTATCTTTAAGTCTGTAATTGCCTAAAGACTTAGGAAGCGATTGTCACATCCATCGGCAAAACTCCCGATGGGCTCATGTCATAAAAGCGGCTTCACTGAGAAATCTGAACACCTTGTCCTTTAAAAAAAATCCCCTTTGAACTAAAGTGAGTGAGTGAGCACAGGGAGTGAGCAGGGAGTGAGCACAGTTAGCAAGACTTTCCAAACTCTTTTTCCAGAGTATTGACGACAAAGACAAATAATCAAATCAACCAATTCTTGTTATAAACTTCATAAATTTTCCTGTTTTGTGATAACAAATTAAGAACATTAACACAACGAGAAATATCAATCTAGCAATTTCCTCTGAACTAGGAAAGTGTCAAATTAATGACTCGTAAAATACTTAATAGGGAAACTAGCTGTTAGATCGACTTGATTGAGATTACCGTATGTCCAAATCTATTCCAGCCGCCCTAATGATGCCAACAAACACTTCCAGGATTGCTCCATTCTACAATCACCGCTTGTATATTGATAATTAATTGGAAAATTATTTGTGTAAACAATCATCTTTATAAATACAAAGTTTTTGACAGGTTTTGCAGCACAATCAATGTTTGGAGTATCGTGGAAGGTTTGGGTTGACTGGTCTACACTTTCAAACCCTTCTTCAGGTAATTCTATTACCGTTTAGTGAGCCGAGAGGCATTTATTATCTAAGCCGGCTGGGTTTTAAATTTAAGCTAATGGTATTATAAAATCAGTAGCATGTGCTCGGGGAATATTTGAAGAAATAATATTAAGCAACGAGGCAAGTTGAGCACGCATAGGTAGACAGCTAACGACTCAATATTGTGGCTTGGTCATGAATGGGGATTTTGATGGCGTTCGATCGAATGAAGTTATCCCACTGGCTGTGGTCAGTTCTTTTCAAAAAGTGCGTAATTCCCGAGTCTGCATGCTTATAAAGCGAGGGTATGAAGGTATGCGAACAAGTGAGTGAGTGAAATCTACCTTTAATATCAGCCATCAAATCGGGCTGCAAGAGGTACAAGGCAAGAATGCAACTATGGCAGGAAAAAAATACACTAGAGTACATCTTTTCTGATTTTCTTGGATATAGTGCATTTTAAAAAAGCTATTCATTTAGAAGGAATTTATGTTTTGATCATGATTTCTTGCGCGCTTTCTATATGGAGAAAATCAAGCGCTTTCAGAACATTGAGATGTGAATGATTTCAGATTGCTATTTATGCAATTTAATAACAAACATATGAGTGAATATCCAGTGGTCGTGAGAAGCTGCACATGTTCATCACTACGATAGCACTACGATAGCAAACTAGTGTGGATAATATAATAACTCATTTTCAAATTATAAAACTTAATAAGGTATAAAATAAAACTGCCGCTCACACCCTGATATGTAATGGCTAAGTAAATTGTATATGGTTTGGAGTTGTTTTTTTTAAAAGAGCTGCAAAATATAATTTTGGTTGTTTGCCGCACGCGAGTGAGGCCGGTGCAATGAAGAATGTTCCTTGGAGCGGAATGTTCCAAAAGCGATGTCCTATCCGGTGATCACGTGACCATTTACAAAGTCACGTGGTCAGCCCATTTAAAGCAACACGCCTGAGGAAGACAATAGCTAGTGGTTAGAGTCGAAACGTCGCCTTGTTCTAAAATAGTTTCAGTAAGTTACTTATTTTTCTTTATTTTGTCTCACAACTAGATGGATAACTTACATAAGCTTAGCATATGATTACTTATAGTTTAATTACCACTTAATGATATATATTCGGAAATCTCCTGCAATAATAAACGTTTTGCAATTTCATTTTCATGTAAAACATTTGTCAACTGAACTGACTTTCATCTAGAAATTTCCCTCTTTTTTGTTTTATCTGATTTGTTAAATGTTATGTTTTTTGCAATTCCATTTGAAGCAGTGCGATTTAGCACTCAAAGTGGTACGATTCATGACTAAATCGCATTTTTGAGAACCAAATAGATTGCAGAAATCACCAGTGATTTCAAACTGAATTAAGATATAGATATCCATTTAACATAATTTCCTCGGTTACAGCTCTTTCAACTTTATATTGGAAAGGCGCTTAGGTAGCCCACTGAATAAAGCAAGAGCAGTAAAACACTAGAGCATCACATCTAATTTGAGAATAGAAATATTCTCAATATGCGTGTAATTATAATTATGCCATTTATTTTATTCCTGTTTTTTAAATGCTTATATGTTAAGATTGTTAACACAAGGAAATCTCTTCTTTGATGAGGTTGGCGTTTCTTTCATAATGTTGTTTAAAACACGAATGGAAAATTCAATGATATATATTTGTATATCGTAACCACTCCGAGAGTGAGTGTGTTAATTGTAAAAGCGGTAATTAAAGTTAATAGATCTCTTTCAAATTCGTCAAACCGGTGTCATGTCAATTTTGTGTCAAATATTAATGTGTTCTAGTGAAGGTCCTTGACATGTCGAAGTATTTGTATTGCTGGCATTCTTCTTTACTTTTACTTTACCTTTGGCATCTGTGAATGTTTTGACGTTGAAATAAGGCTAACCCTGAGTAAATGAGCTTGTATGGGACACATGCAGAAGTATTTTACAATTTCTAAAGAAATATTTTATGAAGGTCTATTGACAAGTATGTTTAAAAAAATACATCATGATGCAACAAATAGTAAATGTTTGGAATCATGTGGATTCGCGTTTTCTTTCAAGTCAAAATGACAAAGGTTGCAATAGCTCGTCAGTGGGACCGCCCCATTGCCTTCGATGTTGTTGTTTATTTTATTATTTTTTTCCTTAGATAGTTATTAAAGATGTGAATTATTTTTCTTCAAGCAAATTTTCCCTCCAGGCGGGATTCGAACACTTGACCTCATGTTTGATAGTCAAACGCTCTAACTAACTGGTCTAGACCTCAGCTCAAGCTATCAACAAGAGGTCTAGTATAGCTCAGTTGGTTAGAGCGTCCGTTTTGTTTGGTTGTAGTATTAATAACCTTTATATGTTGGTTAATTTATCAAGCAATAAGAAATTGGTTGACACGCCAGTTTCAATTGGTTATTACAATGTAGGTTGTTTTATTCAAAATAAATAGCTGGTAATAACAACCATATTGATATTGGTCATCTCATCAACCAAATGTAGGTGGTTTTAACCAAAATGAATTTGGTAATAGCGACCATCCTGATATTGGTCATCTTATCACAACAAAATGTAGGTTGGTTTAACCAAAATGAATCTGATAATAACGACCATCTTGATATTGGCCATCTTATCAACCAAATGTAGGTTAATTAGAAGTACATTATCGTATGTAGGTTTCATTATTATAGATATTTTGTGTTCTATGTTTTTTGAATTTACCGCCTGCTCCATTATTATTTTCAATACCCTGATGATGGAGAATTATCTTCGAAAGCTTGGTTAAGAAAAAAGTATTACGTGGTTGATACAAAACGTCTATAATCAAATGTAGGTTGTTTTAACCATAATGAATCTGATAATAGCGACCATCTTGATATTGACCATTTTATCAATTCATTCCATTCAATTGGTTATAACACACCATTTTTTGGCTATTTCAACTAGGCAGTTTTGATAGTATAGGGATGCGAGTGGGTAATTAATCCCTTTTATAGGCTCAGCTTACCAGTGAAAAAGCTCAGTCTCAAGTACAATCATCGACCACCCACTAAATATCGTCGTCTAGTTGGGCATGCTGTCTTCAACTTGCGAAAGCCTTTTATAGACTCAAATGCTCATTCATCATGCGTTTTTGAACACTCTTTTGAACTTCGTCAAGAGAGCACATGCCCTCTTGACTTCTCGCAAAATTAAAACAATCTGGTCTTTCTTTTACGACCTTTTGCTTTTTTATACCCTAGTGTTTCTTCTCGAATCTTAAATTTTGCCATTACCATCTCACTTTAGGATAAGTTCCCCTCTTTTTGCCAGAACAATAACTGGAATCTTTTTCTCTATACTAAAACGATACCCTTCCCTCGCCTACCCTCCCCAACGTGTACGTTGGTAGATAGATCCTTAACCTTAAGCCGACTACCTATTACGCCTGTTACAATGTAGATTATGCGTGATTTATTCCCAGAATTTTCATTATTTTCATATTCTTTCTCCCTTAACTACTTTCTCCCGGTGACGGGTTTACTGAGATATCCATCACTTGCTGACAGTAGTGGACGTTTTTTCGATGATGATATCTTGATGTATGACTTGTCTGCGGGTTCTCTTCTGTGTATGATCTTATCTGTCTGCGTAGTTGCTAAAATAGCATAAGGTTTTCGCATAACGTCGATCTCAAAAAACATCAGAACGCCTAACCTTTTTTAACGTGGTTGGTAAGACACTTTTCTCTCTCTGTTATTATGTATATGATGGCAATATCATTTTTTCTGGAACAAGCTTTCGTCTGACAAAATATATAATCTGGGAGAAGAAAAACCTGTTTTTCAAAAAAAAAAAAAAAACACAAGAAAAAAACAAACAATATTTAAATAATTTTCATTACTCATAAAACGATCATTTTTCTCTGTTCTGCATCGGTGCGTTACAAGCGCTTGAGAGCAACAAAAATATATAACCCCCAACATGGCGGAAGCTTGAAGGCTTTTCAAAAGACAAACATAAACAATCATTATGATATAATTTACTAACTCTATGTTATTTATTTTGGCATTATTTCTAAACATCCGCAAAATATAAATTTTAAATTCCCTCCAAGGGCTAGCATGCATGGGTTCTGGCGATAGTTCTGGAAAAATAAAAACATTGAAAAGTTTGGTAGCTGCAGTCAAGCCGTAGCTAAAGAAAATAAGGTTAAATATCAGAACCGAAACGTCGACCTAGTATAAAGTGTTTTTCCCAGTCAGAGTCAACTCGTTTATATTTTCTTTAAATTAAAACATATTTGGGACTAACATTCAAGTACTAAGGAGCACTCGAGGTGGTAGGAAAATTATAAATATAAGATGAATGCTCAATTTTTCATTGAAAGCGGCATCAATCAATCGTGTCTAGACATTAAATAAGGCTCCTAATTACAAGAGGCGAAAGGGTCTTTAACTCCCCCGCCTGACTAGGCTGCAAGGCATGTTGGGTATAATAAAGTTTAATATAAATGATTATCTTAACTAAGGTAAGACATTGCCTTATAATCATTGATATATCGTTGTCTGTGATAGAGAAAGGATACGTATTTGCTGTGTGAAGCGTTTCGTCCACAAGTGCCCACCGGATAACAAGTGAGTAGATATCAGATGCGTGGTCAATAAAACAACAGCCAAAGAAAACTTTTATATATATATCCTATATCTAATAATAGAATATTATTCTATTTATCTTTTATTTTCTGATGACATCGATAGCTAGTCCGATGAAAGCTGCAGGGCTGTTTTACTGAATACGGCCAGCGAGTTAACAGGTGGATACCTAGGCAAAAGTAAAGAAAAATATTCTGTGTTTACTCCTATTAGAGAGATATTGACTATATTACGTAAAATATGTTGGTTCAGCCTGGTTTTGTCTTTTCTTATAATTTCTCGTGATTAGTTCATTACTGATGCAGAATTCGGCATTCACAAGATAATTCTGTTGTCTCTGTTGATATCATCGTCAGCATAGATTATGAAGTGACGATGACCGACAGAGAAAAGAAATGCTGAATGTCTTAGTCGTTTGTCTTGAGTCATAACTAACCAGATGCCTGAAAATGTTTTCGCCGGTTTACAGTTTTGTACGTTGTATTATTGAAAGTGTCGTCGCTTTGCTTCAACTGAAGCGAAGTTAGTGCAGTCGTCATGAAATACTAATCCTGAAAACAAAGCATTTTGCACCATTTAGTATCGTTTAGTTCTAATAAATTGCACTACGAGCATACTGTACTCTTATCACCGAATACCATTTTTTTCTGTTTAGTATTACATAATACTTGACAAAAGTATTAGGTTTTTCTTTTTCTAAAGACCAATATTAATGGTATTACAAGTCCACGAACATTGTTCTTCCATGTTTTACATGTCCGCAACTCAGTGTGTCATTCAAGCGAATATCCAAGTCATCTGTGTCTAAATAAAAATGGTACTTCGCCCTGATATCATCCCCTATTTTAGAGAAATAAGACTAATATTCGTAGTTGTTTGTCAGATTAATTTCATTAACTTCGTTCCATGAATCGTTTATCATTAGCTAGGTACCCGCTAATAAAGTTCTGTTGTTGCGGTTTGAGTACCGGTAGGATTAAAACACCATGACACACACCATCAGTCTTTGTTGAATCTTTCTCAAACGTTACCCGGCCAATACCATTATTCACCCCCACATCTTACAAATATTTTCGGACTACTTTATTTCTTATATACTTCTTTGCATGGGTAGTTCCGTCTACCCCTTGGCTCCGGGTTAAAATTCAACATGAGAGAATTGTTCGTTGTCTAATAATGTTGGTAGTATGGAATGAGCACAATGAAGTTGAAACACAGCTCATGCACAAGTACAAACGTCCAGGTCTAACATGTAGAAATAAAAAAAAAACATTTCATTTCTAGATAGCTTTTTAACTGAAAAAAAAAGAAAGAAAGAAAGAAAATAAGTGAGGCTTATTGAAAAATTAGTTTGTTTGAATGTGGCATTAAAAGCTTGTTTACGACACGGGCGTTTTTTGCGGCGTTTTCCGAAAATTTAATAAATTTTCTCTCGCGCTTCTAAAGAGATATTTGTGCTGGTAATCTTGGTGTCCGGAATAAAACTGTACACCTTCTTGACTATGAACGAAATCGCCCGTGAAAACGGACATTCAGAAAAACTGTAATGGTTGAGTTAGGCAGCCGATACTCAAGTGATTATTGAATTTATTAATTAGCCGATTATATTAGTTATGATTTATGAAATGTTAATATGAAAGTGCAAATGGCAAATTAATGACCTATTGATAGCCTAAACAGGAAGAACCACAAAGCTAAGCGCAGGTCCCATTTTTAGTAATATATATAGTTGTTTTTTGCCGTTTTTTTCTCAGCGAGTTTATGCGCCTTTTTTAAAATGGCCTGGATTTTTTTAGTGATTACTGTTTAGTTAACGTACAGCGCCCTGTATTGAAAATCAAGGTATATATTCATGGCCAGCTTGCACCACTTTCATATTTCACAGACGTTTTGAAGCTTTCTCAGTAGTACTGGTTAGTCCTATATTGATCTATTTTTTTTCTATACGTTTTGCCTACACATCACTGTCAGCCACTGACCGTCTGTTTGTCACTTAACCGTTTTTATTCTTCAACATTCTGGCTTTCCTTTGTAAAGATCTTCGGCCGCTTGTCATTATTTTTTAGCAGGTCTCTATCTTTCGGGTTTCGGGGCTTAATCACCATGGTTACACTGGAAAACGGATAAGATTCCTACGAGATCTTACATGATAATTACCGCGGGGACTCTCAGAGAATTAATTAGCATGTATAAAGAGGTATTGATACCAAAGAGAATCTCAAAAGAATAAATGTCAGTAGGACCACAGTGGAATAACAATATGCACTTACTTTATTTCGATGTAAATGCGTGTATGGTTGGCCAGCTCTATTTTTTCTTTACCGAGAGGAGAGAGAGAGAGAGAGAGAGCTGAGCACGGTGAGGTAGCGATGAGAGCGCTCGCTTCTCACTAATGGATGTGTCTCGGGTTCGGCCCGGACTCCGGTCATATCATAAGGCCGTGGCGGGTTTTCCTCCCTCCGCAAAAGGATCTCCCGAATTCAAACGCGATCTTGGAAGGCGGGCCACAAGTTTGTAAGCAACTCTGATCCTTTTACAACAGTGTTTATTTATTTATTTTATTAGTTTTAGATAGAGAACGAGAGAGAGAGAGAGAGAGAGAGAGGGGGGGGGGGGGGGGGGGGGGGGGGGTAAAGGAGAGAGACGATATCCAATGAATTTTCAATGCTAGATTTTACATTTTACTTTATCTTTTTTTTTTTAAATCTTATTTTATACTTTAAAAGAGTTCAAGCAAAACAACACATTGTGCGAGAAAGTGTTTAAAGAATAAATTAATGAAGCAGGTTCGAATCTTGACGGGTTTAGGAGGGGACATGAAATTTAATATCCAGAAGTAATTAAACTGCTGAATGCTTCGTAACAAATGTTAAAGGAGGAATGGATGGGTGGATTTAATTATAAGTCTTCTTATTTTTAAAAGTTTTTAAAAGTATAATCCTAGATCTCCGGTACCACTGACATAATCGTATTTTCATTTTCACCATATCTAGTCCTATGCTCGCAAAAGCACTTCACATTAAACAGCACACTCAGTTTCAAGCATATTCCTACTTCTGTTGCGGCATATTATTACTCTTACATATGCATTACTATTAGTAATCGATGTATTTTTAAAAGTTATTATCCGGCTCAGGTCCTCATCTTAATGCTTCAGGCACTTGAAGAGGTCTTAATGAGCTATAGAAATCAGTATAAGTAAATCCTTGAGTGTTATTTGGGTTAATTGAGACATTCGCCAAGTGGTGGTATAGCTGTTGTTGTTGTTGTTGTTTATATATATAGATATATATATATATATATATATATATATAATTTCTTTTTTTAGTTTTATTCCTTTGCCTTGCTTTCAAATGTTAAGAGAAGTCAAGAGGGGAGGGGGGAGCAAAAAGTAATAAAAATGAAAAAATAATAAGATAACAATAAAAAAAAGAAACATAAAAAAGTGGAAAGAGATAGGGAAGCAAGAAACCGTATGCCACTCGATTAAGGATACTTTTATGGGTTTACTAATAATATTATTGCATTGTAGTAGAGCAAATTTTTTTTTTTCGGTGGGGGATTTGTTTTTTGTTGTTGTTTGTTTTCTTTTCTTTTCGGGTTGTTTGTTTTTTAACCGGTCCCTAAAAGAACTAGATCATGGATTGAAATTAAAAACCAGAATTATTCTGATGACCAGGTAATGAAACTATAAACGTCTCGGCAAAGTAGTTTTTGCTGTGTTTTCTCTTTTCTATTATACTGGATCATTCCGATTGGTCGAGAGTTTAACTAGTGTTATTTATATACCAATGAGTCTCTCTTTTCTTTCAGGAAGAAAATAGATTACTCAATTACGAAGTTGAAATGAAAAAAATATTTTCGAGAAGGAAATAAAACCTTTACTGTACGATTACTCAAATGAATATCTTCGGTTTTTACTGTTTCAAAATTGTTTTTTAATATAATTTTCTTAACCTAGCGATTCATTTCGACACTGGTGCTTTAAACAACTGTATCAAGCGTTTTGTTTTCCAACTTCATTATAAACTTGTCATCGATTGGTAACCAAGCAATTAGATGCAGCCATCAAAAATTTAATATCCAGGGATTGATATTTCGAGATTGAGAGGTAAGTTATCTGTTTTAGCAGTGGTTTAGGAAAAATCGAGCCGCCACAAACCAGACAATGAGAATAGGCTCTCCAACCTAAAGCATCGAGGTGTTAAGAAGCCTATAGCTTTAAATAAATATTAGATTAGCTTACTCCATAAATATATGATTATTATATGCTTGTACTTGCCATGTTTCAATGTATAATTTAACAACTGTTGGTTGAATTTTTCGTTAGTTATGTTTCTGGTTTTGCGGCTCACCAGGATTTTTAAAACGAGTCGTCCTTTAAACGCATCAGGTACTTGTTTCTTCGCATGGTTTAATATCATTTAGAGCAAAGCAGAATGTGAATAATCTATGTGTAAATGTGCTCGAGGGCAGAGGAAAACCTTTTCGACCTTGGGATGTAATGAAATCTAGTCTCGTCACTAAACCATCCAGCTTTATTCAAACACATTCCAGAAAGCCGAAGGATTTCTCTTTACTCACATTTTAATTTTCAAAATTTTCACTCAGGAACGAGCAGACTAGCTCTGAGACCAATGATAAGCGTTTGAGTTGCCCAAAGAGTAAGATTATCGATTGTCTCCCTCGTTCCTCTGCAGCAGGATTTTCTCCAGGTTCTCCGACATTCTTCCAAGTCCAAGCCGAAGTTAGTTTAGGTTTCAAGTTTCTTTATTTTAAACACCACTGTTAATTTTAAATAAAATATTTACATACATTCTACTAGCATTCTAATTCATTTCCTCCATGAAAATCAACACTTCTACATGCCAATTGGAATACAGTGAAGATGATCCACTCTATTAAACCACTTTTTAAATCCCATCTGATATTTGCTGCATTTTATTCCATTTTTCAATTGGATTAGGAAAACGACAAAACTGCAGAATAGCTTGTTCCCACTTGTTCCCTAGGATCTTCCAAAATAATTTTCAGTAATAGAGAAAGGTACTATATAAGATAATTAGTACAGATCGTAATCTAGCTAAACCTATAGCTAGCCGTACAGTTAGATAGTTAGTTGTTTATTTTGCTATTAGTTACGTTATTGCTGGTTTTCAATCATTCCCAAGAGCATGAAATAACAAAATACATGGCGGCCATGTTGGATGATATAACAAAAAATACTAATAACGAAACTTTCGTTAAATTCATCCAACATGGCGGCTGTGAAAACTATCAATAGTCAGGTAGTTTGTGAAGTAAGGCTATAGGTTATTCTTAATAGAATGGGTACTAAGACAAACGAGGCTTATGTATATTGTACAAATGAGACTCGGCTTCATTAGACAGATATTCACGATGAGAGCCCTTAAAGATAACTTCTGATTATACTAAATTAAGGGTCGCTATGACAACTATGTACAACATATCATAAATAATAAATTTTAAATCACTGAACCCTGCAGATTCAGTAAACATCCGATGGTACGATCGCCAATGATTAAGATTAGTTATGTCAGTGAGTCTTGCTGCGTACCACACTTGGCACACTCTTGAACGTAATTCCCATATGAACAGAGTATAGGAAACAGAGAACTAAACTAGTAAGAGAACGTTCAAGAACTAAGTTACATCAAAAAAAACATTTTCTAGAATTGTTTTATCTGTTTTAGATCCTTTGTTTTGATGTTTAAATCTATTCAGGCGAGAAATATGCTGCAGACTTTTGTTTTCTTTCCACCCACGACGCTAACAGTAAAACAATTATACCTAGGCGCTAGAGATAGAACGATCCTCACGCCTGATCGTCAGTTGTTGTTGATCTTTCTTTACAGAAAGAAGTAAAGAAAAGGAAAGAAAAGGGAATGTAAAAAAATAAAAGAAAAAGACGACGGCGACGAAGAAGAAAGAACAAAGAAGAAAGAAGAAGAACAAAAAATAGAGGTATTTACTAAGATATGATTAACAACATTTGAATTTCCTTTTTCTAGCTATAACAGGAACCGTAGCATTACCGTTATCAATGTTTATTTACATAGTGTTGATCACGTCTGCCGTTCTAGCAGATAAAGTCAATTACTAATACCAATAAGGGCGAACCTCCGTTGAGATTTGCTTTCAGTTTTCTTCACATTCACTGGTCGCGAGAACCAACACAAGTTTTATCGAGTGAAATCAAATTGACCTAATTAACGATTATTTCAATGCTAGACGCCTTCACAGGGGTTGGCGCAGCTTTTTTCCTGTCTGATGTCCAATGATAAACTTTCCAATTGAAAAAAAGAAGTTTGTTGAAAATAAGATTTGTAATAGTTCATTTTACTTCCAAAAATATTGCAATAGTCAAAACATTGGAATGCATTCGATCCATCTAGAGTAAAGCTTGAGGAAATAAAGAGTCGGGGTTTTAGAATCACTTGAGAGAGAGGGGGAGTGATTAAACGGAGAGCAGAAAAACGAATGCGGTAGCAATACAACTCTCAAATGGCTTTCCTTTTAACCAATAAGAACCACGAAAAATTCCTTGTCAGCCAATCACAACGTTCCTAAGTCAACAGCAACTGAAGTTGATGTCAGGCCTGTTTTGTTCACTGAAACCAAAGAAACAGTTTAAACAAAACTACAATAGCTTTGCGGTAGGTTTTTGCATTAGACACTTTGTTGTTAGGTACTTTGTTTTGTTGTAGAACATGTAAATCACATTTTTTTTACATTAAGGCAGATTTGGTGTAATTCAAAATGCAACCTAATATAATTTTCGCCAATTGAACCACAATATCACATACATACATGAGGTTTATTATCTGTTTCTCTTTACCGCGCGCGTCTTCTGTTCCATATTCATTATACTATGTTTAACAACAAGTCAAAAACAGAAAATAATTTCATGTTGATCGATTTTGTTTAAACAATTAAATTTGTATTTTGTTTTAAGTTCAACATTCTAAATTTGATCATCGTTATCTTTGTCATGTTCGCCGATTTCTCCCACTCAAAACTCACAAGGAAACTAATACCGCGTTAATTAATGTATCTATCCATTTTGTTTCTGTACATGATTTACTCTATGCAGTCGCGTTCAAACTTTGTCTGATCAACATTTAAGCCTGCAGGTTTGAAAACAAACAAACGCGTGTTAGGAATCGTACCCCTGACTGACTGAGTGATGAAATAATATTCACAAGCAATCAGTCACTTCCTCAATAGGAAGCTACATTATTTAAAATGAAAAAAGTTCAACTTCTTTTTGCAATACTAAACAACATACGTTTTCAAGACTTTGTAAGGAAACTTCTAGCATGTTCGGCCCTTACTCACGTGACGGATCTAACAGAAAAAAAAAAAAGCTATTTCCATATCGAGCATAGGACTGGGCAATATGAGTAAGAAGCTTTTTTCCTGCCCCTAATACCCTGACTTTTGCATTAGGATTTGTAATTAGTAACAAGTCTGGGGGGAAAATCTGACAGGCAAATAAAGAAGAAAAAAAAAACGATTATCGTTGAGCTCCTTAAATCTCGTATCTAATCTTGTTCCCAATATAGTACTTCCTAAATTCTGATAATATACTTCAACAGTAGGAAGCTTCTACACTATTATCTTTTCATTTCTGTATGTTATGATTAACGTTAGGAAAGCGCTGACACAACCACCAACCCACCCACCAACCCACCAACCAACCAACCAACCAACCAACCAACCTAACAATGGACAATATTTTTCATTGTCGAACTAAAAATGCACTAAACACGTCGTACATTTGATTGATAGAAGAAAAAGAGCCAGGCCTCTGGAGTCAGTTAGATCGCAGAATCAAGAAACTGGCTGTAAATGAATTTGTGTGGTCAACATAACACTGTAAAACTAAGGGCTCATTAATTTCTCGTCAAGTGCTCTAAGGGTCAGGCTAAATTGCATATTTTTCAGGATGATAATAATAGACAAAAAAAAAACTGTTCTATAAAACAATGCATATGAGCGTGATTGTTTTTCTTTCGAACAAAAAAGGTTGAAAACTTGCTATAACGACGCATTGGTTGAATTCATACCGGAAGTAAGGATTTGTGGAGCATGCAGTGCAAAGCTGACGACTTAGAATCTAGGTCTTCTGGTATGTGTTACCAGAGCCTTCGCTGTGAAGGGTTAGTGCACTTCCAATAAGGGTACTTTCAATAATGAAGGACACTTCCAATAAGGAAGATACAAAATAAATCAAATTCTATATGTTGGCATCAGATAATATATGTTCATAGTTAATAGAGGGGAATGATTCCCCTCTATTAACTATGATATTTTGCATAAAATATCTAGGAAGCTAAAGGAGTTTGGCAGCATTAGAGGTGTTTGAAATATTTTTTCAAATGTAGTGGAGAGTAGATTAGTAAATTACCAATAGGAAAATGAAGGTAAACAAAAGAATAAAGGGGAATGAAAACACAAAACAAGTAATGTTATAAGAACAGATATTTACGTTACAATTTACAATATTGAACAAATTCCGACAAAGAGGGAGAACTATACACTGAGTTAACATAAAGAATGCAAGCAAGGAAAAAAATTAAATTGGAAGTTAAATATATCAGTTATGTCTTCTTATGCAATATTTAGATTGATTCCGTGATTCTGGTTTGGCGAAGAGCCAAATGTTCTCGTGGGGAAAAACATGAGTACTGTGATATTAATCTTGTGTAGGACATGCTTCAAGACACACTTAGCTGTTTACATACTATTAGCTAAAGCACCAGCCTCATTAAATGCTAAAATTAACCCGGGCATGATCAACTTTCACCGGAGACCGGTTGCTGCTAATGGCGGGCACTGAGCTTATATCCTCAAGCAGTTATTAATGACCAGTAAAGCTGTAAAACTGATTAGTGAATGTATGCATTTATTTGATATACAGATGAATCTTTAGCCATATGCCAGTTGTATATGTTGTCATATGTGCATTCCGACCTCGGTCAAGATTATCCCGTACAGACCTCCCGCTCGATTAATAAGATCTAAATATAAAATATACACACTCCTCACCATAAAGCTTGTAATGATTATCTATTTGTTAGTTAACTTGATTTTTGTGTTTGCGTCATTCTCAGATAGCTTTTTTGTTTTCTTTTTTGTTCTTGTTTTTCTTGTGGAGAAACGTCGTGATATATATATTATTAATACAAACTTTTACGGGTATCCGCAAGACTTTTTATCAATGAATATAAGTCTGGAGTCAATACACTCGAAAGACGCCAGCCTCGAAAATACTAGAGAATAGAAAAATAACAGCAAAGACAAGGATATAAGTGTATTGATAGAGATACAGAGATATTGAACGCAAAGAATTAATCAACCACCCTAAAGAACTAAATCCCTTTTGACATTTGTTTTGAAACAGGAAAGACATTTGTTTGTGAACCTGAAATGTTTTTTAAGAATGACAAATGAATTTCTAATAACGTTTATACTATCTGAGAATTCAGTTAAAAAAAGAACTTTTCAAGTATTATTCTTCATTTGGTACTTAAGTGTTTTTTGATACTGATTAGACAGAATAACCCTTATAGATTTACGGTTCGGCAAAGAAGAAAATTAATCAGTTAATTGTGATGTCACGAGAGATCGATCAAGCTGTCTAATTGGTCGGCTTCTCTATGAACGAAGATATGTATGGTTATGAGTTTGGACTTAACAACATCAGATCTCTGATAAACAACGGTTCTACGTCTCTCACCGAAGCGGCTCTGGTAAGGCAATATTATCAAGAGACAATGCTGCATTGCCAAGTTTCAGGAAACATAGTTTTGAAAGTTAACTGTACTTCCATTCCATTCCATTCTATTCTATTTTTTCGAAACTATCATTGAACGTTTTGGACGGAGGTATCATCGTGGTTTGAAATGCAGAATATAGTGATAGCGAGTGTAAGGTGCGTACTATACTTCAACATTTGCATTTTCTGGCCATAGAGACTCTGCAGTTTCTCTGTCAAGACTTTAGAAAAAATCCCTTTTACCTGTATGCCCTTTAAAGATGAAACCACTGAGTTTAAAGGACAAGTAAAGTTCAGCTTTGATTCAAGTGGAAAGGTTCTCTTGGTTCGAGCCAGTTAAATGATTCTTATGTTGTTATCATACGCAGACATTAAAAGCAATTTTCTGATATTGAAATATTATAAGTAGATTTCGCCGGTTTATCACATTATATAAAGGAAACAGCTTTAGTTTTGGCTTTTTGATAAGCCAATCAGAATTTGAGATATAACTAGGTCAAATGATTAGTCAGTAATAGTATTTTTTGGTACAGGTTATAATAGGATAGAAATATATTCGATCCAATTTTACTTATCCAGGACTTATTCTTACAAAACCTTCTAATTATCCATGAATATGACTCGTGTCCAAAAGCTGCGGCTTTTCAATCCTCAAAGGCCGTGAGCCAGGAGTCCACAGAAAGTAGGTTATATTAAGGATGGCGGGTACAGTTCGCGACCCATTTTTATTTAAATGAAACTGTGTCAGTTATTTAGAGTACCCAAGGCGCTATCTAAAAACGTGAAAAACGTTTCGGGTCCCCTCGCATCCAAGCGAGATAATTGTCATTAAAGACCCGATGAAATTCCAGGTGTCGAAATTCCAATTTTGGACAAAAACACAAAATCAAAAAAGAAACCGCCCAAAACTATTTTTATTTTTGAAATAGCACATTCAAAATTATCTTAAGTGTTTACAAAACATACCTAGAAAGTAAAAAACTGGGGTCGCCATGCGTTTTTTGTAGTTATAATTTTTTGAATATCAGATTTCAAGCTTTTTTCCAGGGATGGTTACAAATTTCCTCCACCCCTCCCCTGAGAGACGTGGTTGAGCATTGTATTATGGGATGGTAAACATGGCGGACTACTGCAAGAACTACTAGATCAAGACTGATACGGTCACTAAATTGATCTAGAGAATGCAATAAGAAAACCTTGTAGGGATAACTGAGAATTGAATGAAGAATCAAGATTTTCATAAAAGAAGCTAAGTGGTTTATAGCTAGTTTAGAACTCCCCATTCGAATTGAATGTAAAACAAACTACCAAGTCCAAACTTTTTTTCATCGATTAATTCATGAAGTTTAAGTGCCTTTTTACATTCGCTACACCCACTTTTTATCTGCTCCATCAGGTAATCTAACTCAATAATTTGCCTTTGTTTGTGTTTGTTTTCAAGTTTCTCCGACGCTTGATCTTTTTCGTCTAGTTTTTGTCGCTTCACCGGTACTCTATTTCTGACAAATCTACCATATAGTCGTCGTTTTCTCCTTTTCACAACTTTCACTTTTATTTTCACAGTACTATTAAAACTATACCATACAGACATCCATGAAAAAATTGCTATTAAAAAAAAAAATGATGACAACAATGATCACGCATTTATTTCGTTTTGTTGTTGTCCTTATTTTTGAAAATATTGGAGTTCCTGTGGATTACATAATGTGCACAGTAAAAGTGCGCGCTGACAACTGTACCCAACATCCTTAACTACAGTCAAAGCGCGCTATTTGTTATATGTACGTATATCAAGAGAATATGAACTAAGAGAAGGAATCCCCGTGCCCCATCATGTGCACACTTTGATGCTATTTTTAGAATCTATTTTAAAAATATCTTCCAATGATATCGTTTATTTGATCGTTTGATTTTTTTGCTTTACGCTTTTTGCTAACGTTTTCTTGTGCTTTTCTTATGTTCAAATGTTCAAATCTGCCATCAAGATGACGATGAAGGTCGAAAGCTTTGAATAATAAATGTAAAAATGCTCCAGAAATTTGAACAAATTACTACTTCAATTTCCTGTCGTATTTGCCAAGCTTTCGACGTGCACATTCATATCCAGGGCAGAGTCGAAATAACGAAAAACCCCCAAAAACGTAAGCAAACAGCGTAGAGCGCACGCAGTAAATGCGCGTGCAGAAAAACAAATGCTTATATAGGGGGAATTCCTTCTCTTAGTTCATTTTCTCTTGCGTATATACATCTAAAAACAAAAAAAAACCTTGTCGGAGCCAAAGGCGATATGCAATAAGCTACAAGAGATAAGCGATCTGAGATACTGGTCATTCCAAGATCCAAGAACAACTGTAATGAGTGGTGTTTCTTTGTATTATTCTTGTCAAGAATACAGAGGATATTCTTGAGATATCCCGGCAGTCTTGTTTGAAGTTGACAAAACAATTTAATCACCGCGAGTATTGTGCATGTTTAGGCGTATGCCACAGTTTCTTTAGTGGTCGTGCATTCGCCAATTACCGATCACCATTCGCCGCTTAAGCCTTTTTTACTACATGTGTGCGTTTTTCTACCTTGCGAGCAGAGGTTGGTTTTCTTCCCCTCGGTAGCGCTGAGCGGCATACTGGTTGGTTTTTTTCCACCAAACTAAACCCAGAACGATGGGCAGAAAAAAGACCAGTAGAGAGAAAATACATTGTATGGGCCCTACGTCGGAATATAGCTATATAATCCTTTAATTGGATATAATAGATTAATAATTCATTCACTCACTCACTCACTCACTCACTTACTCACTCACTCATTCATTCATTCATCCATCCATTCATCCATCCATCCATCCATTCATTCATTCATTCATTCATTCATTCATTCATTCATTGACTGATTGATTGATTGATTGGTTGGTTGGTTGATTGATTGTTTGACTGACTGATTGATTGATTGATTGATTTGTTTTGGCTCCAACATGGCCTTGAGTAAGTCTTGACATAAGTCTCGTATACTTATTAACTGTTAAGAAATTTGCCGGTGCATATTGATAACTAATGTTTCCTACTTAGTCGGTGAGTTGAATATAGTACTATTTGGCGTGTAAACGTATTTCTTAATGTTCTATTGACTATGAGAACCAAAAGTATGATAATTTGAAAATTGTTTTCATGCCTTCATCCGTTTGTGCTCACATATACACATTGTCAATAAAAACATTAGCGGCTCTTTCTGAAAAAAAGCTAAGCGAATATAAAATAAATAATCTAGTGACTTCAAAGATGGGGAATACATAAAACATAAGTATGTTTTCCGATCCTCTGAGGGTGAATAAAGTATTTATAAACTCTTAACACTTTAGATACGTAATTGTCTCGTCTTCGCATAGGCTTGTTTATCTTCGGCGTATGGCATAACTTCCTTAGACGACAGGCAAAACAAACTGACACATTCACACAGTATAAAATGTCGAGACGAGGGCGGGAAAATTGATGAAGTAAATTTGGTAAAAGAAGCTTTAACACAAAACACCAAAATCTATGTACATAACCCGAGATTGGTAAGATAGGAGAAGGAAAACACTTAAGTTTTAATTGACCCCTCGAGGCAAACAAATACATGTTTACAATAAAGACAAGAGCAATTTCCCGATAATTGATTTTTTTTTAAAGTGGTTTTAACTTACCTAGAAAATTTTGAAAACTGTCTTCAAAATACAAGGCTGCGAAAGCAAATTATCACACTTAATTTACATAAGACTTAACACACTCTTAAACAAAATAGATATCTTATATTCTACCCTTATCCAAGGTGGTAAATCACACACGTCAAAAACAGATCCATTTTCACCAAAGACCCTTAATGGACTACCCTAACGAACGGTTGCCTAGCGATGACGAGAGCCAGTCTCTGGCCAATACTAAAGGCTTGAACTGATTATCTCTCCCATATTTTATTCGATAGATATTATATTTTCTATCGCTCGAGGCCTACATCGTACCTAATAGATCTTTTGAAATCGAAGAAAATAGTTGTTAGTCTACTCTTGAGATGTATAATGATTGAAGACATTGTCTGGTTATGTCTCTTTAGGTTAAACCAATTATTCCACAAGCTGATTTAAAGAAAAAGGCAGGACAAAAAAGGTAGGTTTTTTTCGGCCATAAAAAGTTTAATCTTTAATCGAAAACTGAATACTGCATTTATAGTGAATACGAATTGACATTCAAATTATAGTCTTACTTGAGGTTTTTAAGTGTACACTCTCTAGATTTACTTTCGGCGCTGAATCAAAGACCTTAAACTTTAGACTTTATTTAATTTACACGTACATTTGAATATACCGAATTAAGTATAGAGAAAAAAGGATAAAAATCTAATTAATTGATAATAAATTACAAATGAAAAAACGTAAGGTTGCAACATTTTAAAAGGTTTTAAGTTTTGTGTAATTCACTATGCAGCCTTATATTCAGTTCGTGTTGGTCTATTTATTTACTTATTTATTTTTGCTTTTTTGTTGTTGTTTTTGTTGTTGTTGTTGTTTATTATTATATATTTTGCTTTTGCTTTGAATAAGTATCTGAAGCTATAGTGCGTTTCAAGCTAGTTTTCAAACGAGTGCAGTTTTATTTCATAGGTAGTGAATTGCGTTTCTCTTTGATCGGAGTAGGTAGAGAACACACCGCTCATGCAAACAGTTGGAAGATTTAGATCTTACAGTGTACTAAAAAATAAGTTCGTCGTATTTCATATAGATGAAAATGGCAGCCATTTTTTGCTTTGGCTAATACTGTGTCATACTGGCTATGCCTTCCGTTCTATGGATCGCAAAAACAAAACTTGAAAAATGATTTTCGATTTAGTTTGTGGCTAAGCTGGTTTTTTAAGGGCGGTAATACTCAGACTGAATACTAAGACTCATCGTTCAGTCAGAGTGTAAGTTTATTAGCATAATAAATAATTTTTTAAATTCGCAGTCACCTTGTTTCAGTGATTTTGATCATACTTGAAGAACTGGCTGGTGCTAAACGACGACAGAATGAGATTAATTACTGACTTTTGGCATCTTGAAATATTGCTTCTAAGCATCTTGATAAATAATTAGGGATTTGAGATGTAATGTACAAGACTTTTTGCTTTCGTTTGAATTGAAATAACTGATCCACACCTGTGCATCAGATAGAGTCAAGTGTACTGAGGCTGATACATTGGTTCGTTTGATATCTGCAGTGAATGGTTAATCAATGGTGATTTCTTCGCTTTATCACACTCATCAGCTTTTATTTATTTATTTATTTATTTATTTATTGTTCATTTTCTTTCTTTGTTTTTCTTGATATTTGATTGGATAAGATACGATTAGTCAGTTAATTAACTCCTTGTATTTTAGCCAATGAATAGCAAAAGAAAACCAAGATAAAAAGAATGACTCCAAACTTAAACCACGTTTGATCTACGACAGTTGTCAAAGCTCTAGATAAATCTAAAATCGTTTTTCGATCTGTATCTCGATTAGTTTATCTTCCATTCTTTAACGCCTGAGGGGAACTACCGATACAAAGGCCAATGACCGTCAATTTTTAATTGATTATTCTGTAGCTAAGACTAGGAAAAATGCTTTGTCAAGTTGGAATGCAGGCGCATGTTTCTTCTTATTGGACTTTCTTCTTCTTCTTTATGTAATATTTCGTTGTCTCATGTGTAGTCAGTATATAGGATAGTGTGGTATGTTATTAGTGTTATACTTGATCATAGGTTATCGCATAGTTAATAGTCATGTTTTCATAGTCAGATTTTTCATAAAGCAAGCAATCGTAGTCTACCAGAATCTTTATCAGAAAGTATTTTTATAAAGCGCAATAGTAAATATTCTTTACGCGGAAATGAAACTCTCGCAATTCCAAGGTTTGAAAGCAGATTTTTAAAGGACTCATTGGTGTATCGAGGCTCAGTTCTATGGAATCTAATAATTTGTAATATTGATAAGGTAACACATTCAAATTTTAAGGACATCAAAGTACAGCTCAGTGCCAAGGACTATTTTATAAATTTCAATTTTGACTCTACTGCCTCGACGTCTCGCTTTAGAAAAAAGGACTTTGTATATATGTAACATTATTTTTATTATGGAGTGAATGTAACTGCGCGGGCTGTTGGACTCGCTATGGGTGGCGGGTGCTGTTCAGATGAGGTGAATGCCTATTGACACGGTGTTCACCGCATTTGTCTGTGTTTTCTGCCCCTGGCGGGTCTAATAGCTTGCGCAGTTTGTGTATGTGAATGTGTGTGAGAATTATATATAAGATATTTAAAGTTATCTAAGTTAATTAGCTATATTTTTACAGATTCATACTTACAGTTATATTTTATTTATTTAATTTATTTTATGCACGACCCCACAAGCTTTTAGCTTTAAATTTTATCGTGTTTAAATAAAGGTATTCTATTCTATTCTATTCTATTCTATGTTCAGTCCCAGTCAGTTATTATTAATCTCTGTCACCGTTATTGCTCCTGACATAAATCATCTGGGACTGTAATGTCCGTCACAGCTTGGCTGTTACTGATGATAGCTAACCAGTCGAGAATGGAATGAACGTCTTCTTTCAAGTCGCAAAATTAATGATGTAAATGTAAATGTAGACTTCCTTTAGCCAGGGTGGGCCGTTCAATAGCTCAGTACGAGGCTGTTATCCGCCAAAGGAGACCGATTTGATTGTGACCGTTTGATTGATTCGTTTCTTTAAAACATGATTAAACCGAATGCCCTCAAACGTTTGAATGCTATCAAACATGATTGATATTCTTTCTATAAGGAATTCCCATAGTTTGTACTTTGAAGTTTAGCTTATGCTAATGAAGTAGCACGTGAGCGATGGTGACATCATCGGAGATCGGCATATTTCATCACTATTATTCCTTTGGAACGCAGCGACATAGTACAGAATGTCTATCGTCAGACTGAAGTGAGTATTGTATGCACAGTTAATAATAGTAATAGTAACAATACATAATATATACATATATACACTGGGAAACGAAAACCCCGCGCCCACAAAACATATACATGTATATCCATTGTATACGAGGTCGAAAGCATATTTGATGACTAATGTGCACCTTGATAAATCTAAAGTGAATGAATATCAGAAAAGATAAGACTGATACAAAACGTCAGTAAGTAGATCAAGCATTGTAAAGAAAAAAGGAAATGGAAACGTCTCTGTCCGGCCTAGACTCAATTTATAACAAGAATTTTTTTTAATTTCATAAGTCTAAAATATTTTTATTTTTCAATTTTTAGCGAAAATGACTGTCCATTTATACAATTTTTATGTTAAGTTTTAATGTACTGCGGAAACCAACTGTTTGACGATCCAAGTTCTCAATGCTAGCATTTAATAGTAATCACCCTTATAGCGGGCTAATTATTCTTTACGGGTAGTCTTTTTTGTTCCTTTTACTACAATATTTTGTTGTGTAAGTCCTCTCTTTACATGCCTAGAAAAGTAAAAATTCCGAAAATTACGCCCATGTGTTAAAGCCAGACCGACTAGGACTACCAAGAATTGTTTTTAAGCTTTTTTAAAGTTTTATTTCCACAATTTTTTACATTCTGAATAAACTGTTTTATTTGCATTGAAATGATCATTATGCAAATTATTGCGCCGTGTCAATATAACTCCAATAAACTATACCTTACGGAAATAAGAGAAAAAGTGGTATAATTCCAATTCAAGTATGTTGAATCGTTACATCCCTAAGGATCAGAAGGACCGGAACCGCAAGTCAAGATTATGATTTAGTATGTGTTTAATTAGTACACTCATTCCGGTAAAAAAAAAATCAACTAACGATAAAAGCAGCTTTTCCCTGGCCAGGAATTGAAAAATAATGTTTTTGTCATATTATTATGAGTTTGTATGCTTTTTAGAATGCAGTTAGCCAATAGGAGGAAATATTTCGTCATTTAAATATACTTCTCGTTTCGGATGTACCTATTTTAGTTTTCAATCGTTAAAGAAGATAAAGAAATAATACTGCGGAAAATGTGATGCACGAAGCAAATGCATATATCGTTAGCCGTGCACTGTCTTAGCGGATCATAAAAGAGGTTGTTTCAGTCGTTAGCCGTGGAGGTCGTCTAACACTACTTCGTGTGACAGATTTCATTCCATTTGTGCGAAGACTGAAATGATGATCATGTAAGAAAAACGTAACGAAAAGTGCAATTGATAGAATCGGAATAATTTTAGCGCTCAAGAAGAAAAGAGAGCAGAGAAGATAAATATTTAAAAAAACTTAAATAAAACTAAATAAAACGGACTAAAATCTTTAAAATATGAAAAACGTTTGTGTTCTAAGAATTAGATAGTAATAAATATTAAAGTTGCATTTCAAGATATGTCAAAGAAAGGTATGGAATGTATCGATATTGAGCTTTTTGGCAGCTTTGCTGATTAAATAATTGAGACTAAATTTTAAAACATCGATATTCATTGTTAAGCAACAATGAAACTCTAAATTCTATTATGATTCTAAATTTTCCTATGATTGATTTGATGCACGCTTTATAAAAAAGCCGACCAACAATTTCAAAACCTAAAATGTTAAGATACAAAACACAACAAACCCTTAATAAGTTTATAAAAGCCGATTCAAAAGTTTTATTATTATTATTACTATTATAATAATAATTATTATTAATATTATCATTATTATTATCATTAATATTATTACCAAATGTATTTCATGGTTATATATTAATAGATATATATTTTATTGTAGATATTTATATTACTGTTTTTTTCTTTCTTTTAATATAGACATTTAGTATTAAGGTTAACCCTAACCCACTGGTTACTGACATTCATATTGTGAAGAAAAGAATTTGATATATATTATATTATTATTAATATTATCACTAATTGCAATTACCTCGCTGAATATCACAGTTAAGCACGGAGATGTAGGTCAGGTGTTGTGTTTTATTTTACAACATAACAAGCACTCTCATTTGTCTTATTTTCCCCATTAAAAACATAACTTTTCACAAAATAAAACCACGAAAGATTACGAAATAAGTATGAAATAAAACAAAGCAAATAAGGTAGGATAAAATGTTAGATGTATGGCCGACTAATGTTGATCCTTGCCGCCTCATATTGTCTTGAGCAAGTAAAACTGAACTCCAACATGCTTTCCGGTTGCTAATTTAAAGTTGAACTCATTTCACTCCATTTAGTGCACTGGCGATTTACTTTTTCAGCGCCAGAAGCAAAAGTGTGTTAAATTCAATCCTAATTGCTGTGTAGGATATAGAAATTAGCTATCGTCATGTAAGGTGCAGATATTCAGTTTCAGATTCGATCTATGAGCGCACTAAGTGAAGGAATTACATGGCTGGACCCTTTAAGTATGAGTGCTGTTATACTAATGTCAAGGTAAAAATAAAAAAAAGCAACTAACCGCCTTCTTGCTAGAACTAAAGCTTAGATTTTAACTTTGAAATCAGCAAAATATATATTTATATTTAATCGTTTTTCATTTAACTTCCCATGCCAGTCTTAATTCGTTTACTTCAAATGTAGATATTCTTGCCGATATTTGCTTTTCATCTATTAATTAATATTGACCTGCATGTATTATCCAATAAGAGTAAACAGCAACTTCAAACCACACTTTATAATATGTATGTCACAGAGAATACTGATTGATAAGATTAATCCTTTCAATATCGGTTTCGATTCCATGACCAAAATTCGTGAAATAACCGATACTGTTTCACTGTTATGATACGAATAAGGAATTTTGTCATTCTTCGTTTCATTTAATAAGTTTGCGTTCCTTCTCCATTTGATAGTTACCAAGTGATTTGAAAATCCAAAGTATTAAAAACATATATTCTTCATAATTCGAATTCTACTATTCATGATATTAAAAAAAACTGCCAATATCCTAATCTCCTTCATCCTGTACTTTTATGTCTCACTTTAAAAAAAAAACAAAGATATGCATGCATGCTGTATTTAGTATCGTTGTCTCATTACGGGCAACCGAGATGATTTCTCCCACGTATATACGATGCATAATTGCATGTTTCTATATGTTTATCTATTGTTTACACTACCTTTGTGCTTTAGTTATCTTTCTAAATAAAGGAATACTATAATTGCTATCATTGCTATTACTATCAGAATGTACTTGATTTGACCCATCGTATATATGCGATGTACAGTCGTCACTAGCTAGTAGTGTTCCTATATATTCTTATCTATTGATAACACGAGCTTTCTACCTTCTTACCACCTATCTTTCGCGGCATTTCCTATCATTGCCTATTACAGGCAACAAAAAGATTTTCCACACGACACATATACACTGCATATTTTTCTATGTATTCTTAATATTTCTTATTTACACTATCCTTGTACCTTTTCATCATCCTATCTTCCCAAACAAATTTATGCTATGTTTCCCATCTTTGCCTGTTACGGGCAACGAAGTCATTTCCCTCACGTACGATGGACGTAAATTACTATTTATTCGTATCTTTGTTTACACTAGCCTTGTACATTCTTGTCTTCTCTATATTCTTTGGCCTAGTAGATAATCTTTTTTATCTCCTTAATTGCTAAGCATGTATAAAATCAAATAAAGCCGACTATGCATCCTCTATCTTTAGTTCTGTCTCACAGTTATCATAGGAATCTAATGTGTTCTATACATTAGTAACTCTGCTGGTTCTAAGGAACATTTAAGCATATCCTTGTAAGTGTGGCTATAAAAGGTATGAATAATATCTGACATCTATTTAATAAACCTAGAACACACAAAACGAGCTTCAAACTCATTTACAACAAAAACGACGAAAAAAATAATCCAAATGCACCGAACAACTATAACGTTAAATATCTCAAAAAAACCTGATGAGATATCTCAATATCCAGCCTAGTAATTTTTAGATTCTAGTTTCCACTTAAGAGATTTGGCATATTCTACCAGTAACTGTACCCTATTTTCCAAAAATCAGAACGAGATTAGTTTCCGAGAGTGAAATTCTTAACCTGTCGTATGCAGAATCATTAGCATTTTTAAACATTTTTTGAATCTTTTTCTGGCTTTCCTTTTTCTTCTTTGATTGACTTTGTTTTGTTATTTTCGTTTATTTTTACTTGTTTGTTTGTTTTTGTTTTTGTTTTTGTTTTTGTTTTTGTTTTTGTTTTTGTTTTTGTTTCTTTCTGTTTCTGTTTCTGTTTCTGTTTCTGTTTTCTGTTTCTGTTTCTGTTTCTGTTTCTGTTTCTGTTTCTGTTTCTGTTTCTGTTTCTGTTTCTGTTTCTGTTTCTGTTTCTGTTTCTGTTTCTGTTTCTGTTTCTGTTTCTGTTTCTGTTTCTGTTTCTGTTTCTGTTCTGTTTCTGTTTCTGTTCTGTTTCTGTTTCTGTTTCTGTTTCTGTTTCTGTTTCTGTTTCTGTTTCTGTTTCTGTTTCTGTTTCTGTTCTGTTTCTGTTTCTGTTTCTGTTTCTGTTTCTGTTTCTGTTTCTGTTTCTGTTTCTGTTTCTGTTTCTGTTTCTGTTTCTGTTTCTGTTTCTGTTCTGTTTCTGTTTCTGTTTCTGTTTCTGTTCTGTTTCTGTTTCTGTTTCTGTTTCTGTTTCTGTTTTCTGTTCATACTGTTTCTGTTTCTGTTTCTGTTTCTGTTTCTGTTTCTGTTTCTGTTTTGTTCTGTTTCTGTTTCTGTTTCTGTTTCTGTTTCTGTTTCTGTTTCTGTTTCTGTTTCTGTTTCTGTTTCTGTTCTGTTTCTGTTCTGTTCGGTTTCTGTTTCTGTTTCTGTTTCTGTTTCTGTTTCTGTTTCGTTTCTGTTTCTTTCTGTTTCTGTTTCTGTTTCTGTTTCTGTTTCTGTTCTGTTTCTGTTTCTGTTTTCTGTTTCTGTTTCTGTTTCTGTTCTGTTTCCTGTTTCTGTTTTCTGTTTCTGTTCTGTTTCTGTTTCTTTTTCTGTTTCTGTTTCTGTTTCTGTTTCTGTTTCTGTTTCTGTTCTGATTTCTGTTTCTGTGTCTGTTGCTGTTTCTGTTTGTTTCCTGTTTTCTGTTTCTGTTTCTGTTTCTGTTTCTGTTTCTGTTTCTGTTTCTGTTTCTGTTTCTGTTTGTGTTTCTGTTCTGTTTCTGTTTCTGTTTTCTGTTACTGTTTCTGTTTCTGTTTCGGTTCTGTTTTCTGGTTTTCTGTTTCTGTTTCCTTCTGTTTATGTTTCCGGTTTCTGTTCTGGTTTCTGTTTCCTGTTTCTGTTTTCGGTTTTTCTGGTATTCTGTTTCTGTTTCTGTTACTTCTGTTTCTGTTTCTGGTTCTGTTTCTGTTTTCTTCGGTTTCTGTTTCTGTTCTGTTTCTGTTCTGTTCTGTTTCTGTTTCCTTCTGTTCTGTTTCGGTTTCTGTTTCTGTTGTTCTGTTTCCTGTTCTGTTTCTGTTTCTGTGTTTCTGTTCTGTTTCCTGGTGTTCTGTTTCTGTTTCTGTTCTGTTTCTGTTTCTGTTCATGTTTCTTTCTGTTTCTGTTTCATGTTTCTAGTTCTGTTTCTGTTTTCTGTTTTCTTCTGTTTTTGTTTTTTGTTTGTTTTTGTTTTTGTTTTTGTTTTTGTGTTCTGTCTTCTGTTTTTTGTTTTTGTTTTTGTTTTTGTTTTTGTTTTTGTTTTTGTTTTTGTGTTTTTTGCTTTGTTTGTTTTTGTTTTTTGTTTTTATTATTATCATTATTATTATTTCTTTCAATTTTAATACTGATCAACAGGGTTAAAAAATAGACACCAGGTTCAGGCCAAGCCATTTTATTCACAAAAAAGTTCACAAAATAAAATAATAATAATAAATTTTAGTTTTTATAGCGCTCATATCAGCATGCAGGTGTCCAAGGCGATTTACAACTTACAAAAAATAATGTAGGTAAAGGAAATCCAAGATATAAGTTACATAAATTACAAAATTACTAATAAATATGTAAACTAAATCTAAGTTTAATTTAAGTTACTAAAAGCAGATGTCCACTAATCTCGAGCAAAATCGCGGTCAAAATCAAAATTCGCAGTCAAAATTTCAATTTTGCTCATTTTTTTGGCTTTCTGGAAGGCATTACTAAGTACACAAACGTGGTGTAGTTAGTTTTTCAAAAAACCGCTAAAATTCTGAGAAATCCGAGAAAAACTGTTAGCCTAGCGGCGAGCTCAAAAGTATGCAAATTTTCAGTTGAATCAAATAGGTCCAAAAACAACTACACAAACATAATAGGAAAAAGATATGAAAACTATATGTTGATAAATTGATAGAAGAGATGTTTGAGACTTGATTGGGTATAAAATAATGGTTTTAGCTATTTATTGAAAGCGGTCAGATGACATTTAGAATCGAGTGGTATTCACCCATAGATCTGACCCTTGTTACGCCAAAAAGAAAAAATTAATCAAGTGCCCCACGTTTTTTCTCAATGAAACTCACGTCATGAACTATTTAGATGTACTTCTAGATCATATCCAAAAATCAGTTTGGGTTATTGTATTTAGGGTTCATACGGAGGCCGTAAACATTGAGTAAAATGTAGTGGGCTTCGGGTTTTAGGGTTAGGGTTACGGCACGGCCTCCGTATGAACAAGGGTTAGATCTATGTGTGAATGCCACTCAATTCTAAATGTCATCTGACCGCTTTCAATAAATAGCTAATACCATTATTTCATACCCAATCAAGTCTCAAACATCTCTTCTATCAATTTATCAACATATAGTTTTCATATCTTTTTCCTAAAGTGTATTCGTTTTCGTAAACAGTCATTCATTTGAGCCAAAGTCACATTCTTTTAAGGTTTTTAATAATCACATGCATTCAATAGCACTAAAGAGCACTCATTCATGCATTTTGTCATTCACTAACACAAACATACTTACAATAGCGTGCTCATCAACTTCATTTAACAGCATTTGAAAATTCGAATTCGTGAATGGACAATCATTAGGGCGTAAGTTTTGAACATTAGCGTTATTCTTACACACAATAATATTCATTAGCGTACTATTTTAGCAAAAATAGATTTTCAGCATGATTCCCACAATTTTGGGCATTTCAGAAATATTTTCGTGGAAAAGGTGAAAAATAGGCAGAAAACTCATTTAGTTAAAATTGCGTACTCTTCATTTCAACGTGCTGTTGAGAGTTGTCTAGAAGAATGCCACGAAGAAACCGAATAACTTTCGAACAAAGAGAAAGAATTGTCAGAGTCTTTGAAGATGCCACGGAGGACTACCTTACTGTTGCTGCCACAATTGGAGTACACGGTTCAACAGCCAGAAATATCGTAGCTAGGTATTTAAGAGAGGGGAGAATTGAAGAGCTACCAAGAGGTGGAAGAAACAACGTTAAGGTAGTTGACGAAATGCGAGATTGCTTAGACACCATAATAAACGAGAATTGTCTGCTTACATTAGCTGAAATAAACCGAGAGTTACGAAGGCGCCTTCCCAACAAGCCTGAGGTTCATGATAGTACAATTGCTAGGACTCTGGATGGCATGCTGTTTAGAGTGAAGCTCACAAGGCCTCTCCCAACTGAGCGAAACAGACCCGATTTTATCCAGAAGAGACAAGACTATGCTAACTGGCTCATGAACCACGGTGTAATAATTCGCCATGTCATATTTGTTGATGAATGTCAACAACGTGTAGACAGCAAGGAACCACGGGCGTGCCTAAATAGGACAGCGAACCTACAGGCAAGTCTGTGGACAACGAGGGCGAAATTTGATTGTCACTCTGGCACTATCAGCTATTAATGGTTTAGTTTTCCACTCTGCCATTGTTGGAGGGATGAATGGACAGCGTTTCTACGACTTTTTAAGGCAAGCAAGGTTAAATTTAGATCCCGATGAGAAAGCTGTATTCATATACGACGGTGCACCAGCCCATCGCAACTCTATCAACCCTGGTCCAAATACTAAATTAAAGATACTTCCACCATACAGCCCATTTTTGAATATTGTTGAACTAGCAATAAGCAGTCTAAAAGCAGCTTTGAATGCAGACATCTCGAGGCCAGAAATACAACAGGCAATGGGCGACACAGCAGAGACAATGCATCTTGATGTTCCTCTCGGGGAGTATCGTATAGTACTCAGCTGCTACTGGAAGCATTACAACGAAATATCGGTGTTGTTAATTACTGCCGCCCAAAGCGCGCAGTGGTATAGATTCATGCAGATATATCTTCCAAGATGTTTGAATAACGAAGAAATTCAGGGCTGACCAAAATATTATCAAATTACTATTTTTAAATTGAAAATCCATCTTTGCTAAACGAGTTTAAAAACCGCGGTATTGTATGTACATGAGCATTAATGCATTGTTCGCGAAATGGTTTGTTCAAGTACGCAAATGAATATTATTGTGTGTAAGAATAACGCTAATGTTCAAAACTTACGCCCTAATGATTGTCCATTCACGAATTCGAATTTTCAAATGCTGTTAAATGAAGTTGATGAGCACGCTATTGTAAGTATGTTTGTGTTAATGAATGACAAAATGCATGAATGAGTGCTCTTTAGTGCTATTGAATGCTTGTGATTATTAAAAATCTTAAAAGAATGTGACTTTGGCTCAAATGAATGTCTGTTTGCGAAATCGAATGCACTTTCCCGTTATTGTTTATCGTTCCGGTGCTAATGCCTACATATTTTGCGGTAATGAACAGCAAAAGACGTAATATCGAGAATCGGCCAGTCACAGTCAAAATTTCGATTTTGCTCTGATTTTTGGTTTGCTGGAAGGTATTGCCGATTAAACAAACGTGATGTAGTTAGTTTTTCAAAAAACCACTAAAATTCTGAGAAATCCGAGAAAAACTGTTGGCCTAGTAACACTTTATTTAAAGAGGAAACCGTACAGAAAACTGTACTCTCCCTTACTCCCTAGCGGCGACCTCAAAAGTATGCAAATTTTCAGTTGAATCAAACAGGTCCAAAAACAGCTAAAGCATACAGAATATGAAAAAGAAATGAAAACTATATGTTTATAAATTGTTAGAAGAGATGTTTGAGACTTGATTGAGTATGAAATAATGGTATTAGCTATTTATTGAAAGCGGTCAGATGACATTTAGAATTGAGTGGCATTCACACATAGATCTAACCCTTGTTCATACGGAGGCCGTGCCCTAACCCTAACCCTAACCCTAAAACCCTAAGCCCCCCCCACTCTGGCATACATTATGAACGCAGCCTAAACGAATGTTGCAAACTGCTAAAATTATTTAAATTACTAAAAAAGGTATTTTTTTAAAAGGAAATGCATTTTCGGGTTGAAATTCCGGGGATGAAAAAAGAAACGAATGAGAAAATAGAGACCAGAAACAACAAACACCTGTCGATTTCAGTCACTGTACGCAATGTTTACGGCCTCCGTATGAACCCTAAATACAATAACCCAAACTGATTTTTGGATATGATCTAGAAGTACATCTAAATAGTTCATGACGTGAGTTTCATTGAGAAAAAACGTGGGGCACTTGATTAATTTTTTCTTTTTGGCGTAACAAGGGTCAGATCTATGGGTGAATACCACTCGATTCTAAATGTCATCTGACCGCTTTCAATAAATAGCTAAAACCATTATTTTATACCCAATCAAGTCTCAAACATCTCTTTTATCAATTTATCAACATATAGTTTTCATATCTTTTTCCTATTCTGTATGCGTTAGTCGTAGTGAACCTTTGCTCCTAGTAAGCCTATACATGTACGGCACAGAGAACAAAGAGAGGTGAATTGAGAATTTCCCAGAATGTTTTTAGGTGCTATATTTTATAGTATGTCCATTTTAACTATTAGATTATCATTATTATTTCAATTATTAGTCAAAACCAACCCTAGTGAGCCCTGCTGTAATTGGCTAAATACTTTGTTTGCAAACACGTGTGTTTTATAGGAGCCAGAATATTTTTCGGTTCCAATCAAAAAACAATCCTTATGATATGCATGTAGAGCTACCATGTGAGTATTTTAGATCATTCGCGTCTGAAACGACCTATGGGCGAACGAAGTTTTCGAATTTGTTAGTGTAAATGTACAGCAAAAACTCGCTGGTGGACTAATTTGGTCCACCAGGATATCAGCCACAAAAATGTTTTTGGCAGCAATCTATCAAACTCACTTTGGACATGCATAAATCGAATTTACAAACATGTACGCCGCTAAAATTGTTTGGCGAAATTTTGTTCATTTCTATGACTTTTCAGACCCGTGAACATCGTAAGGTCAGAATTACGTGATGAAAATCAAATTTGCACAACTCAGAAACAAAACTATTGTAAGGGCGTTGAGATTATGGAATGCACTAGAAATAAATAATTATTATTATTAAATAAATGAATTGGGAAGCACGGGTGGCGTAGCGGTGAGAGCGCTCGCCTCTCATCAATGCGACCCAAGGTTGGAGTCTCCCTGAGCTCGGTACCGTATGCGAGTAGAGTTGTTTGTTGGTTCTCTCCTGTGCTTCGAGGGTTTTCCGGGTTTCCCAGCTTTCCTCTCTCCGCGAAAATCAACTCCTAGATTTCCGAATGGAATTACAGTGGATGAATAGCTACTCTGTAGAAATGCCACATGTTAAATCCCATTATTATTATCATTATTATTATTATTATTATTATTATTATTATTATTATTATTATTATTAATAAAAACATAGCGAAAAATGAGTCAGTTCATTTAGAGTTATTACTGGCTTAACTAATAACGTCACGTAGTCAGATACTCATTATCAATCTACCTAGACATACTTCATGTAGGTATAGATAGGTACATGTAATGTCTTTAGTGAAGTACCACGTCAAGTAGGTGGTCCTTAGTGACGTTCTGATGTTTATGAATTGGATAGAGGAAATATAGGGCTCGCCATATAGTCGGGACCTTATGAACAAGCTGACTTAGGATTTAATATCTAGCAACATGCAGGAATATTTGTACAAAAAATATCAATGCAACATTCATTAATTGTAGTAAATTTTACCGTTGACATTGATACGAGTTTTATTTATTTTTTATTCATTTTTATTCTCCCAGCCAGGTGACATTTATTTCGCTTAATTAACGGGGATTTTCCTTATAGTGTTATACCATAAAAAAGCTATATTGTGCACCTTGTGAATATTGATGTTGAAAAAGCACATCACAGGGATCATAAGAAATTGCTTATTACTTTTAAGCATGTTGTAGCTGGCTTTGGCTTAAAACTTTGCCTTTTCATTAGTCCGTATCTGTACGTAACTGTTTTCCAAATAGCTCTAATTACCTCATTCTTTGCAGGAGTCTTTTCTAAATCCGTTTCACTGATCAACGGGTTGGAGCTGCCCTGAGGATAACATTGATCACATGATTCTATAGAAATCCACGCAGCACCTGTCTTCGTCACACGCCAACCTACGTAATCATAACAAGGTAAACAGAGTTTCTACATGTACACATTTTCATTTTCAAGCACTCGTCTTAGTTTCGCAGTGTTATTGACAGTAGACTTATGATGACTATAAACTTCCAATGACGTCAGACTTTCAATTAAGGAAGTAAAAATACCAGAAACATAGAAGTTGCGAGAAAGAGAAGCAATACGCTTGAATGTTATCAGTGCTAGATTGGACTAATGTATTTAACTCTTTTTATTCAAAGAGTGTGAGGGTAAACAAATCAAATTTCGGTGCATTGAGGATAACCATGGTCTTTCTAGTTATATGGTCCTCTATTGTTCTCTAAATATTACATTCAATAGCAAAGAAGCTTAAAACCCAAGTTATTCGTTATCTTATAAAGGAATACCACCCTTAGAAGCGATCTATAGTTATAGACAGGAGATAAGGGGATAACTAATCCTTTTTTCTTTGCAAATATCGTACGCAGTCTGAATGTTCTTTTGTACACTCGTGCTAATGACTGAGTAAGTCTGCCTAAGTGAAGGGAAAAATGAATTCGAGTCAGTCAACTTTTCATGCAAGTAATATAGCCCACAATAGTGATTTCCTTTGATCGGAAAATACTGTCAGTGTTTTTCTTCTAGTCGTCGGATATTGTTTGAAGGATTTTAATAAAAATGTTCTGTCAGTTAACTGACATCCTAAGTATTTGATGCTAGTTCCTATTGACATTTTGGTCCCCCAAAAATATAGATGTAAATCATAAACCAAGTGGGGCACATGAAGGATGTTTTTTGTTCGTATTAAGAATGCTTGGGCGAATAATTGAAAACGAGTTTTGACATTTCAATTGCCGGTTGCTTGTGTCGAGAGAAAAAGACTTAATCAAAGTTCACTATTCGGCAAATCATTTGCACTACAGACACCTGACTGGTAAGTTATTCGAACTCTCAGCGAGTAATATTTATAGTAGCTAGCTAGCTTATTTTTTTCCCCATAAGAAACCCTTTTTTTTAAAGTTTAATGATTTATTGATTTGATATATACATATAATTAACAGCTAGTAGTATAGAGCAAGTGGCTTCATTTTTAGCTTCCAAACTTGACTTCCAGCATATGTGGGCACTCATGAATTTGACGGGAAAGCGATAGATTAGGTCAGTGATCGCCGAGTCGACGAAACGTCTAGCATTTTTATCTGGCAATTGATGCTTGTCTTTTAAGAACTCTCTTTTTTTGGTTTAGTGTAACTTAACTGAAAGGAAAACAGACCGCTTTTCTCATGGATATTTCAGGTCTCTAGACTAATATTCGCTTCCCTTCCGCTCGAATGACTTGGCCTAACCACTTAGTAGCGATTTTGGCGTAGTTTTCCCCAACGGAAGAGTGGCACTGCATATCAACTTTTCTTTTCTAGACATGATATAAGTGTAGGAGTTTCTGTATCACTAATTCTTCATAAACTAAAAATACATATATTTTGTGTGGCTCAATATCTTCTACAGGAAATCCATAAAGATTTTTTTACGTACATATACTGCAACAAAACAGGATGTGTTTAGAGTTTAAGCGTTCAAAAGAGCAATCAAAACCTTTAATGACCACGTCATCCTGACCGAGCCTTTTAAAAACTTAAGATATCACACTAGCGTTAACGAAAGTTACTGTATTAGAGATAAAGTGAGACGGGAAAGAGTGAAATAGATCCAAGGCCAAGATAAATAAGCCAGCATCATTGACAGGTAGAGTACACATAATAACCTTCTATCTAGAGCATACTAACAAATACGGCTTTTATAATCCAAGAACCATAACGTGATCCTTTCAGTTTATAGAGTCCAGTTTTTTCATGGTCTGTGGTCGAAGCTATGGTCCCTATAGTAGTGGGAGGGAGAGTGATGAACACACAAATAAATCCAATTAAGTTTAAGCAAAAGTGCTAGCGTTCAATCATTAAGTTCTCACATACCAGCTGTCTTTACTTTAGCTTGATAAGCATAATCCTTTTCTCCTGACTAACTAGACCAGAGATATGCATTATTGACATACATGCACGACTCAGTCCATAACTGGTGTGGCTCGGTTGACTAATACATTTAGTTGCTAACGAAGCAAGATGACCTCGATCTCTAATCGGTTTCCATAACGGGGCAGAGAGAGGGAGAGAGGGAGGGGGGATTTATAATTACACAGTTAACTGATATATTTCTAGGCTATAGTTCACGCCACGCTCACTCCCCTAATAAGTAGCGGCCGCGCTACTTAGGGAAGTGACGACACTAATAGCGGTTGCTTAGGAGACTATCATACCTTTTGGGTAGCAACACTGTAAAATGTCGTACTATTTTCTCTGTTAAAAACGATCAACCCCTGTAATTTTGGAACATTATTGAAAGCAATAATAATATCCCGGCTGTCCAGAGTTGACCAACTGCGAAAGTCCGCTTAGTTTTACACTTTTACTTTTCACCATTTGGTCGAGAAAGCCATGAAATGCCCCTGATTCAACTGACTGAAAGACTACACATCCTTTGGTCTCGATCGAGATGCAGTAATAATTTTTCTAATACTAACCTATGCGGCATTCCTTCAACAACATAACACTTTTTAAAAATGAAAAAGTTATAATGTTATTATTCCTGTTGCTATTTTTATGAAGAGTTTTTATCATTTTAGGCTAAATCTAGGACAATCTTACAATTTTTATCATTCACAAATTCTGATTTCCAAATTGAAGATTTTTGCAACAAAAAGAAAAGGAGACAGCCCAATGCTTACCAGTACATGGGAGAATGCATGGGAGAATCGTGTAAGGTGCACTTCGCCGAGTGCGACGACTGGTTGCCACTATCACGGCTGTCAACTGCAATGGACCTTGATGTATTTCCCTGTCTTGCAAAAGTAGCTGAACCCTTACGTTTAGCTGCAATGTATGTGGTCCATAATGGTTCAAAGAGGCGATTTGAATCGTGAAAAGCACAGTGACTGTAAACCACCAATGCCAAGTTGAATCTAGATATTTTTAGACGAGTCGTCGCGATATTTTAGGCTGTACCGCGTCAGTGCGACAAGTTCTCAAATATATGTATCTACTGACTTTTTGCCTGGGGTTATAGGACTGGAACGACAGAGTGGCTTACAGACAAATATATCTAGCAACCATGATGGCGTAGTTGCCATACATTTATTGGCGTTCTTTTTTATTTATTTATTTATTTATTTATTTATTTATTTATTTATTTATTTATTTATTTATTTATTTATTTATTTATTTATTTATTTATTTATTTATTTATTTATTTATTTATTTATTTATTTATTTATTTATTTATTTATTTATTTATTTATTTATTTATTTATTTATTTATTTATTTATTTATTTATTTATTTATTTATTTATTTATTATTGTATTTTTGTGCATTATCATTTAAAGGCATAAGAAACACAACTCGATCGTATGATTCTCGTCTCGATCTAATCCCACCAGAATGTAGGTACAAGAACATTCAATATAAAGCGCAGTCTTAGAGGAATCCATCTTTTCGATCATTTGCATCGAGGGCTATACTATGTTTTAAGACCAGTCACATGTCAATAGTACTTCCGCTCTCATACTATCAAGCCTGTCTGATGTTCTCAGAAACAGTTTCTTAAACATGAGGCTTTTGTGTGTAAGGCTTATAGTGATAAGCAGACTCCCTGGCTACATCTTTAAGCCAATTATCTAGGAGTTTAAATCACTGTTCCATTATACCAAGTACTTTACGGATTACCGCCGTCCAAGGGAACTTTAAAAGGGAGTACAGCCGATTAACAAGCAACATTCTTGAAACATGCTGCTCTTAACAAATCTATAGTAAGGTAGGTGAAACTGTTCTTATTCGGATATTTTTGAATGTTCTCTTTGTTTAGTCCAATGATTTCCAGCATAACTCTTAAGGTATCGAAATTTTTTTGATGGCCGTGACTTATGCGTATGGCTAATTGACTTAAGATTTCTTGCTGTCTTTTAGCGCCAGTGTCCTTCCGAATGGTCTAAAATGCATGTCCATTTTAAAAACCTCTGTATTTGTGTTTGTATACCGTTTATGATTTTTAATGAGGATAATGTATAACATACTGCACTTACACATTACATGGTTATTGCTGAAGTTTTCTTTCTAAACAATTTTGGTGAATAGCGTATAGAATAACAGAAGGCGGAATTTTTTAGGGGGAAGATTTATGTGGGATGTCATCATACGACTTCCACGTTGATTAGTATCTTGACCATAAGCGATGCAATGTTAATCTTGTAAAAATTGTAAAATTGTAAAATTGAAATCAGACAGATTGGGATTTTCCAGACCTTTGTGGTTGTAAAAACAGAAGTTTGTTGTTCAAAGAAGTGAGACTATAATTTGGGCTGATGTTCGTAGTGGATGGGAGAAGGCTGGTTGACGGTGCTCGCGGTGCATCTTTTCCCGTCTTCAGTGCAAAGTTTATATAGGTTTTACTGAGAGGCATGTACAATTAATGACAAAAATCACCCTACGGGAACTTGAGTCATTTAATCGTAACAATAGCCACCTTAGTGTTTTTTTTGTCAGATCATAGTTAATAGAGGGGACTGGTTGTAAAACCCGGCAAGCATCAGAGGACCGGCCTATTGTTTCGCGTCTGAGGTTGAACCGCACCATCACGTGCCAGTGCTGACCTTGCACAATGAACCAAAGCAAGTATGGCTGAAAATATTCTGATTTCCTTATCATTTTTATGTGTGAACATTTTGAAATTAAACATTTTTCCTTCGCTTACCACAAACTATGAGGATAAAAATTTCCGCACAGATACCGAGTTAAGTTATACTAGATGATAAATAAGGAAGGATGAAAAAGAACGGTTTCCTTTTCAATAAGCAATTAATCTTAATTATATAGCAATAAATTGAATTGACAAATTATAACTATTTTAGAACGTTTTTTAGGGAAAAACTTCTATATTCCCTAATACTACAGAACAAACGAAACAACTTTTCTCAGTCGAGCAAAATCATAGAACAATAGGTTTCCAAACCCTTCCGCTCTATTAACTATTGTCAGAGAGATCCTTCAAATTAGCCTGCTAACTAATAAACTACTCTTCAGCTTCTTATTTGAATTTTAGTAAGAAATATTAAAATAAGAAAGCATGCCATGGCTAACAAGATTGGTCTGTTAGAAAGTCTATTCATTTTCATAATTGTATTGGATATGATGTCTATTGAAATCGTGATTGCGCCACGACATGCAGGCGGACAATTTCGAAAGAAACGCAGCGAGTCTTTCCTATGTATAATTTATTCAGAATGAAAAGTAAGAGAAACTCATTATCCTTTTTTTGTGCGACTTACATATCGCGAATTTGGAATAGAAATATTTCGCGGGACTTAAATTTCGCGATTTTGACGAATCACCGTTTTTCAAGGTAATTAATTTTTGCGAATCAAGTACACTGGTTCTCGTTTTTTTAATCTTCCAACAAGCAACTGGCTAAAATGTTCAACAATGTCAGCAGCATAAAATCTTTTAAAAGTACACTTATGTTAGCAAGCGAGGCACTATTTAACTCGATGGCGCTGCCAATCAGCTTTTAGATAAGAAACGCCTCAATAGGAATAAGGACATGCGTTGAACTGAAATTTGAGCTCTCCTACTCGTATGTATACTCCTAGCAGACGGAAAACTTAAATAAAGGTTTTTATATAGGTCAATAAATTTCGCGTCTTTAACTTTCGCGGCACCTTTTTTTCGCTTACTTAAATTTCGCCAAATTTTTTAAATCGCGAAAATCGCGAAAATTAAGTCTCGCAAAAATAAGTGATAATAAGGTATCACCTACAACTAATTCCATTCTGATCATTTTGAATTGGGATGTGCGCTATGCATGATGTATGGTAGAAATCTAGAATCAAAATGGCCGGTAAATGTAGAGATTTTTTATCTCCTGATCTTTTTCGATAAAAATATAACAAATGCGCAGCTTGGGCTTCAGTCTTCGTACTCAAAAAAAGACGTAAATGTTAAAATTTTAGACAGTCAATTTAGAAACTGAACACAACTATTTTGAGATCAGTAAAAATTATTTTTGGTTACTGCCCGTTATTGAACTATAAATAAGTTATCCTTTTAGGAAAATATTACTTATTAGAGAGTTTTAGATAGCCGTTCACGGCAAACGTGTAACGCAAGATGATCAGTGAAAAATTATTTTAAATAACTGAAAAGGAATTGCAAAAAAATCCAAGTAGTAGAAAAACAAAAGAATATTTGTTTGTGAAATGAAAGCTTGCAAGGTAAAGGTAAAATACAGGAAAACGATGAAAATGTGGTCACGTTTGCCGTTTGCGGGAAGAAAAAAAATTCAATCTAAAACTCGCTATTGTCTTCACTTTACCAGTTTCCGCCCAACTTTTTGTCTGCTCCAAGCGCATCCTTTTTACAAAAGTCAAGTGTATTAGCGCTTTGATTCGTTTCAGTGCTAACCTTTAAGTATAGTTTTAAGGCTTAGTCTAGTACACCTTAGACTACAGTTAAAATCCTTGTAAGTATGCTAAAGATAAAACTTGAAAAACGCTTTTCATGATCACGTCCACATATATGTATTTTACTCGTAAATGGGCGCACTAGACGTAAAAAAAATTTGATTGGCTCTTTCGATGTTATGTTTTGATACAAACAAACAAACAAACAAAACAAGCAAGCAAACAAACGAAAAGCTCTCTAAGATCTTAACCTAATTCTCATATATCGTTTGTTCACATTTTATATAGATACTTGAGCGAGAGTAGAAATGAATAAACTTTACAATAGTCTTATAATAGATTAATAAATATTAATAAATGTTACAGTATTTCATATTAGTTCACATCCTTCATAGCGTAATCTTGAGACCAATTAAGGTAAATTTCAAAGGGAAATTGAACTCAAGTCTCAATCTCATCTAGAGGTACCTTATGAAAATGATATCCGCGCGGTCTGATAAGCTTATTTCTGCCTCAAGAGCTACTCGAGGTTAAATAGGTCTTTCATTGTCTTTCATTGATTTTCGACAAGAATAAAGCAGCTCACTGAATTCAAGTGGACACTAAAGGCACAAGAAATGTAAATATATTATTCTTGAAGGATTAGGAATACACTTGGATTTTTTCTCTCTTTTAGTCCGTGAGTCCTACGACTAAATGTAGAATTCCACGAAAAAATAGAACTGCTTGAATTCAAATTATATTATCTATAAGATTTGTAATTACTGCTTCCCGGTAATTCAAGTTGTGACTTTTTTCCGTCTAGTTTTCAGCGTGCTGTTTCCATGGTTTTCATCTCGTATATATGGCGGAACATCCAAAGGGCTTTCTTGCCGGCTTTGTTCGCAGATCAAATCTATATTTCATTATCTTAGCACCAAAAGAACTAAAAGCTTTAAAGCTAAAATAACAATTTCATTTTTCGTTTTAACATTTACCTGTTAATTGTACAAATTCTCGTTTTTTCCCAAGCTTATAAAAGCACTTTCGCAAACTGTCCGAGGTTTTGTGTGCCGACATCACAAATGTTGTGATGAAAATAAACTATAAAACATATTTGTGATTAAGCCATAAACAGCAATAATTACTTCTTGTATAACATCATCAAATGACTTTGTTTGTACTTCAGTTTATTCGCCAATATCGTTTAATTCCTGATCTTTATTTATAGGACTAATTTTTCAAAACCATCCCGATTTTACGATCTATTTACAATCGCTTTTGAGGCATAACTTAGAAAAGTACTGGATTACGAAACCGCCGGAGGTTTTTAACTGATCGTAATTTAAATTACAATTTTGAAGGCTCCGTGAAATGAGTTATTGACTTAGCGAATTCGTTAGAAAAATCTTATCCAAACATTCGGTCTCTAGCATCGTTAAGTGGAGTTTGAGAATGAAATGATCTCACTTTAATGTTTTACATCTATAGGAACTGTGTTCGGGTTTGATCCAGAGCTTTAAGGATTGGATTCTGCTCAAAACAAGTGGACACAAATTAATATATATATAAAGGTAGGTGCAATTACATCTACACAATATAATAACTTTAATCAGGGTCATTTTAGCAGTGAAACTTTGTTTGCATGTACAAATTCTCACGCCGTTTTTTCCGTATAAATGAACAGTTTTCATGAACAATGCTTAGCCCTATATTTCTTAGTGAATGTTGATGAATCCTCAATACAAGCAAGATGGAGGGGGGAAAGGAGACTAGAGAGGGTATTAAATTATTAATTTCATTTTCATATTCGAACTTATACTTATTCGTGTATATCCTGTTTTCAATCAACTTCACGAACCTTGTAGTGAGCGAGAATTTTCAATGTAGAATAAAAAGAAGTGACCGAAACTTACAGTACTTAAATATATTTCTTTTGCAGTAGAATTTAATGTTATAAAATGTTAATAACGTGTTTGTCCGTCCTTTGTTCTTTTAGAATGTTTCATGTATTATAGAAGATACATTACACCTGTATTCATAAGACTTCAGTTTCAAAAAACAATCTAATTATTCGTCTGTCCCTTCTTCATTGAAACCAAATGAAGAAAAAACGCCTTTGAAATAAAAATAGAAAATTAATATACAAAGGTTTATTGCTTTTTACATGTAAGAGTGCTTTAATATGATTTTCGGCAGGGAAAATCTTGGAAAATTTTGAAAATCATATTTTATTCTAAGCTACATTTACGTACATCAGTTTCGTAGTGATTGTTGGTCAACGATAAGAAGAGTTACAAAGTTTTCATGAATTTTACAATTTAAACGAAGCAGTCAAGTCGAAACAAACGTTTTTTTAAATACCATTTAAAAAGTTGGCTTTTGTTTTGGTAAATTTTCTCACAGTGGGTTCCTTAATTCAAGTCACGTAAACATTTAGATGAAAAACTACTTCTAATAAAGTTAGTTTGTTAGTAACGTTTTAAGTAACTCTCTTTTCTCTTTTCTCTTTTCTCTTTTCTCTTTTCTCTTTTCTCTTTCTCTTTCTCTTTTCTCTGTATGCATATTCTTTTTCTGCTTTTTCACTGATATTCTTTACTTCGTGTCTCTTTTACTTCTCGTTTCTTTTCACAGGCCTCTCCCCTTTCCTTTTCTTCAGTTTTTTTGGTAAATGTATCATAAATCAATAATATATTTTAGTATTTTTACAAAAGTGAATATAATAAATCCGGCGCGCTCATTGATCACAGGCTACGTTTTATGTTGTTATATTCATCTACAGATCATCGAAGAATCGCATCTCGGTAAATATTCCCCGATACTTCACTTCGCTTTCGGCGAATAATTGTTAATTATTGTCTGCCTGTACCAAGGTACATCTAGACTTCAAACAGTTTTCATAAAAACGTATGGGAGGGTCAGTATCCTGAGTCATCTCAGATATAACATTAACACCGATACTAACAGTACCGCTAGTTCTTCATCCTGTTATTGAATTATTTCATTTGTTGGGATTGTATTGTCGTGGTTATGATTCAGTTTTCTGCATTTAGGAGGTATTTACTAATATGAAACAAAATATTTTTAAATCTCAAGGAATAAAAAACTATCGATCGTATATGTACACACTGACAAACTTAAAATAGAATTTAACATAACAACTTGAAAGTTCTTGCTATTCAGTTTTAAACATCTTAATGATGATACTTTTTGAAATGTTTTGACGGAGATCCATTCTGACTGTTATGCAATCATATGCAAATTCTGCCTCAACCGTCTATTTTTTCATCGTTTATCTTTTTCTTTTAAAATGGAAGTCGATGTGACGACCTAAAAAAGTCGGAGCTTTATTTGTGTAGGATTTTGCTTAATCGCTCAAACGTAGCGGTACCCGCTATCATAGGAAGCATCAAGCGCTATATATACTATAGTATAATGAGACATGCAGTTGATCACGTAATTTCCCTTTAAAGCTTATCATCCCCCTCGGGTGTTTTGTTTTGTGATCTGCCCGCCTATATCAATTTCCTGGACTTTTCGGATACGTTTCCCTGAGCCCAACAATAAGCTCTTCTCGCCAATAAAATAAGTCTCACCTCTGGCTTCTCTTCTTGGTTCTCACGAGTCTCAAATACCAAGACCTCTCTCGATCACACCTTTACCTTTGGGATTGGGCCTTGGATAGAATGTGGTTTATTCAAAGTTAACGGAGGTAAATTATCAATAAGATAAGCTTGTAAATAAGCTCGTAAAAGTGGTTCACGTTCACGTGATACCCTCTCGCCCAAACAGAGTATGTCAAAAATGGACAGTTGGTATGTAACAATCTCAATCATTTAGGGATTAGAGGGTGATGTGAGTGTTTTGTTTAGAAATACACACACGCGCTGACTGCAAAGTGAACGAGAAATTTTTACTTTATTCTATTCCTATACTATTAAATGTATTTGGCGATCGACGTATTTGTGGCAGACATAAAGCCGGTACCATACGACTAAAGCCTCGCCACATCAATTCTGAATTTTAAGATATCGAACGTAGCCTATTGTACGTATGTTTTGTGGTCCGATCCTAGGATTGATATTGATTAGTTTTCTTCTGAATAATTCATTAATGACGTGCATTATTGTTCGCGTGATTCGTTGATGAAATGGAAACGTAATATGAAGTTGAATATTGTATACTAGAGTATCATAAATAGCCAGTGGCTAACAAGTTGCTCTCATTCCATGATCTAATTGGAACATATCAAAAAATGTGTTTTTTTTCGAAGGACTAAAACCAGTGAACCAACAAGCAACACTAGTCATATACAAAGACAACTAGCATTAATAGACAGCGAATTAGCTGCGCACAGATTCCCAGTTATTTCCTGATCAACAAATACTACGAACTGCATGACATTGTTATATCTTCAGGTATTGCTGGTCAGCGTTAAACAATATGTTGCTATGATACAGCTGCTTCTCTCCCTTTTTTTTCTTTTTTTTTTTTTTTCATTTTTGTCTTTAAATAAAAATACCTCATGAACCAAAGATGATAATCTAGTTTCAATAGAGGCTAAGCGCTTTAGGGTTATCGTCTTCAATATTTCACTTAATGTCGCGACCGTTTTCCGTTCCTAGTCTTAAGGCTCTTAAGCCTGTGAACTAAGTAGTTTTATAGCTTTTTCATTTTATCCGATTTACAATGATCAGTCATTTGGTTTATTTTTTTTGGTATATTGTTCCAACGGTACCTTTATGAGGTAATAGACGAGTTGAGCCCCAGGTTGTTTTTTTTCTTCTGTAGATGGGTACGCGTCATTAAATGGGAGAGTTATCATTGTCAAAGAATGATTCGTTGATTATTATTGATCTGCGAACAAGCTTTAACAATCTAAAAAAATGCTTTTAATTTTCTTTCTCAAGTCTAGATTAAACTTGGGTCATATACTACATAGATTATTTTCACTTTGGTACTGCTTAACAGTACAAGTACACTACTGAACACCGAAGGGTATTCTGGGAAATGATATAACTGTCCTATGATGTCTTCATTCAGTTTGATATACACAGTGAATATGAAACTTGTGATATGAAACACTGAACCTTGTCTAAAATAAGCAATTCTAAGATAGAAATTAATTCATCTTGACACAAACATATATCCGTGAAATAGTACTCACTCATTAGTACAAAATAGCACCCATGAAACCTGATTGCAAACAAAAGAAATAGATGTGTTTAGTGCTATTTAGTTATCATGGATGTACGCCTTGCTTTGCAGAATGCTCAGAGAAGCTTTTATTTTATTAAGACCCTGCTACACGTTGAAACTTTTAGCTGAAACTTGCTTGTAACGGCGTTGTGAGACAAGTTTTACAGGAATGTCACCGCGGAACACTTTCGTCCTGAAACCTGTTCGCGACACAAGTTTAGGTTGCGCGAGTAGAAAGCAATTTTACTTTTCGTGAAAGTAAATTTTTCGTAAATTGCGCCGTGTAACACATCCATGAAACTTATCTCACAACGCCATTGCACACAAAAGTTTCGGCTAAACGTTACCAACGTGTACAAGGCCTTTTCATATTTTTTCCCCAATTACTTTTTCACTTGTTTTGCGGGGATTGCCTAACGGATTGCCCAACGGGTATCGGACCGCGGTTAGAGATATATGACCCATTCCATAAGCCAATCAGAACGTCGATTTTCAGTATATAGGACAGGGAAACAAAAGAGAACAGAATTTCTTATTTTTACTGAATATTTCAATTTTAAAAAATCAGGATTACCGTGCATTAAGAGCATCGCTATCGTACTACATTCAAATATCTCAAATATGGAGTATTCAGTTCTTCCGTTCCGTGCACCAACAAGCACCTGGTGGTTGTTAGCAGGCAGGAAGTGTACATACGGTGACCAGCCGAAGCGCGGGCAAGCATATTTACCATGTTTATGCTACTCAAAACGCTATGAGCGTCAAATATAATAATAATAATAATAATAATAATAATAATAATAATAATAATAATAAAACATAAAGAAACACGAAACGATACGAAAAGAAAACTGAATAAAACGCTATTGTACGTTCTTCAAAGATATGTGAAATTTTGAAATTGATTCTTGCACAAAAATTACATGATTTCAAACATCATTTCACCCGTTTCAGCCGGTTTCAGCATTTTACCGCTACCCATTCAAAACCAAACACTGCAAGCCATTGTATTCTAGTTCTCCCGTAGTTCACACCTCTTTCTTCCATTCAACATCAGTTAGTCTTAATGAACATCCACATTTGTTTGCTTCGCGTCACTTCATGTTTTCCTACGTTTTTTATTACAGTCGGAAAAAATCTCCTATTTTCGTTTCATTGTAAAAGTTGTTTACTTAGCCGTCGCTCATCTCTCAGTCATTAATAAATTAATAGGTTTTGAAAAGCCAAGAGTTGACATATATGCTATAAAGAGGTTCAAACGCACAATTCATGTTAATTTTGTACATCCAGTAATCACTCCAAACAGTCTCAACGTATGGAGTGGATTTAACTTCGAGTCTTGATAAAATACTGAATTGAAAACTGAAGTTACGTGACGATTCTCTACTAAAAATAAAACTTTTTCATCAAAAGATTCTTTATTGGGTTTTCCATCACAAACACATCTGGCATATTATCACGAGCAAGTGTCAATCATACGCTAGCCTTAAATTGCATTTCCAGGCTGTAAACTGCTTATATTCTTCGTAACCTATAATTCTCTTTTCCACTGACCTCAAAACATCCGAGATGGAATCAATATATTTCTCGGTGAGTCGCAAATACTTGCCGGTGAATTCGAAAGGATGTTGACAAAAACACCATAAGTGCTACAATGCCAGGTAATCCTCTATCACAAGACGAACCGGCTACTGATCCTAATGCAAGACTACAGTGCTCAAAGCTATCCTGTTTTATACGTCTAGTTTGACCCAAGAATTGATATGTAGCCGGTTCAGTAATCAATTCTTATGCATTTTTTTCTAGAAACTGATTAATTGTCTCTATTCTGCGACAACCGCTTGGATTTAACTGTTAGCTGTGTTCTCTTAAGTCAATATGCTATTCCACCTTCGCATCTTCTTACAGCGTTTTATTACCCTAGCATTTTTTAACCGCATAGTGTGTTATTCATTTATTCCACAATTAGATAGACACCATACCTACTTAACTACACTCACACACGAAACCAGAAAAAAATAGTCCAAAATAGAATTTGAATTGAAAAACAACTCAATCTTTAGTGCTAAATAATACCTCTTGAAACGTGAACAAGTTAAAAGACTTGGTTGAGAGCAAAAAGTTGTTCTACTCCAAGAAATGAGCTGTTGGTCTTTAGGATTGATTTTAGTATTCATAGTGTTCAGCAGGTGAAGCAATTATGGAAAGAACTTAGCGAGATCAATAGACTGTTGTCAGTATTACGAATATATTTTTTGTTGGTTTGTCGCTCGACTGAGTGGGGATAGAATTTCCCGTTACGCGGAAATCGCCTTAATAGCTTACTGTTTCTAAGCCTCTTAGAAAACGTTCCTCCAAATGTTTTCGAATATTAACTCCACAAATTGTATTTCCAGCCGCGTTGTGATAAAATTTTCGACCAATGTAATCTTTATTTCTCGTTGTTTTCATCGTAAATACGATATTTATTTACATTTGTTGTTTTCTTCTAGATTGCCAAGTCGGAAAAGTGGGTTCCTGACAGCACAGCACAAGAGCTGGAGTGTTTTTCTATTGAACACCACGTGAACTTGGTCCTGACGAAAAGATCTTTTCACTCCACACCACTTGACAATTTCCTGTCTAACGCTCTTGCTGATAACATAATGTCATTCTTGAAAGACGAAACAAATATAATGCCTTCTAGATAGAGCTAACAGATAGGCGAATACGGCTAGAGAAACTGTTTCACATCTGCTCCTATCTCAAAACCACAAAGGATTATTTTAATACAGACAAACCACACAACCTCCGTCTGAAACACCTCTGGTAAGCGGTCCATCCTTTGGTGCCTCTCTTCGGAGCTCATCCATCATAGAACACATCTTTTTTTTTCAAAAATCGACAACCTGGACTGCGAGTCTGACGAATCTTAATCGATCGTTATCCTAGGAAGCTATTCCAGAAACTTTATCTCGAACAACATATACTTCGTGATAAGGAAAATTCATGCAGTTTGAGATTGAACGAACTAGTCCATAAATGATGGCCAACGACAGTCTTAGTTCTGACCCTTTTACACAAGAAGATAAAGTCAAGCAAGGCTTTTACACGGTGGTCTTTGTGCTGGGGACTGTCGGTAACGTACTGGTGTTGATTGTAGTGGCGGGTAGACGGGAAAGGCGTACGGTTAATGACATATTCATCGTGAATTTAGCCATTGCAGATCTGACATACTTGTTTTTCTGTCTACCTACGCAATTTTTCTTAACGGTTGGAGATGTCCCATCGGACTTTTATTGCCGATTCGTATGGCCTATGATGACTGTGTCTATATGTCTCAGTATTTTCACTCTGACTTCCATGGCCATACACAGACGTCAAGTCATACTCAATCCATTCAAGCCAGAAATTAAGCATCGATATGTGGTCCTTTGGATCTTAATTATTTGGGTGCTTGGATTTGTCGTTGTTGTACCACTCATGATTGTCACCAAATCAAAATCAGTGGAACCATATGGTTGCGCGGAAAACTGGCCGTCTAACAATTACAGGAAAGCCTACACTGCTGGTCTGTTTGTGTCTCAATACGCTCTACCTTTAACAATCATAGCCGTGGAATACGTTCGTATTGCTATCGACCTCTTCAGACCGCGTGGCCGAAAAACCCAAGGGGATACTCGAAGAGCTATCGATCCCGCGAGAAGAAAAGAAAATATGCAAGTGATTAAGACTTTAGCAACAATTGTTACTTTATTTGCGTTAACCATGTTACCTGCCCAGTTGGCTTGGATGTTGATTGACTTTGGAGGACCAAATGAAATCAAAGTTGGCAACGCCTTCTTAAGGATATGCGAGTGGCTTCTCTATACACATGCATGTTTAAACCCTATAGTATACGGTAGCCTTACCAAACATTACAGACGGGGGTACATTAGATATATTACTTTAATAGTATGTTGTAGGTGTAGAGCGTTATTTCAGAATCACGCTATTGAGGAGACCGCTACATACGAAACAGACTCATCATCTAATGCTAGCCCCAAGGAAAGACGTTGGAAGCTTTTTGGGTGCATCAATCATCATCACGTGATGTATCAAAAGACCAATCATGAGACTGTTAAGGAGACAAGTCTAAATAACGGAACCAATTGTAATTGTAATGAAACATCAAATGAACTGAAAAATAACTCTAATGATCCGATGATGATAAGTGAAGCTGTTGTGTAGCTAAACTAAACAACTCAAGCGCATAAGTTTCGTCTCAATAAGTCACATTCGATATGTTCTAACATGATAGGCAACATTCCAGTTTTGATTTAAACACTATCGAATGCCGGTCAAATGATCATTAAATGTGAGAAGAATTGCTTGTTTCTTCTCTCCTGTGCTTCGAGGGTTTTCCTCTCACTTGCCCTTCTCAGGTTTTTTCTTCCTCCGCAAAACTCAACTTAGAATTCTAAATTCCTATTTGATCAGGTCCGATGAGTGCCACAGGCTTTTTAGTCTCGTTTGTAAAACGTGACGGTTTATCTATGCATGCTATACATTTGTTAAACGGACCGGCTAAGGACATCCAATCAGGTTAGAACAATTCAAATCTGGCCGCCTGTAATCACATCTGATCCGATCGCCAACCTCTCTTGCATATATAACGGATCTTTTTACGTTTATTTACACTAAAAGCAGAATAAAAAAGTCTCTAGCTTGGAATTCCCTACCGTCCGTAGGATTTCTCTTCGGCTATGAATATTCACATATGAAATATTCCGTCGAAGGAAGCTTTCATTAGAATCAAGTCGCTATCAGAAATAAGTTCGTTCAAAGATTAAACTATACTACAATAACATTCATGGTTTGAACAATAAAAAGATAAGGTCTGTGTTAAATGATAAGCTCCTAAACATTTAGACGATAACTCTTTGAAGACAACAAATACCGCAAATTTTTCATTAAGAAAATTTCCTGAAGGTAAGATAAGCTGGAAAGATGAAAAGAGTGGTATGGAATCAAATATATACACAAATATTACAGGTAGATGATTGAATAAATTGAAAGACACTGTAAAAATATAAATGCTTATTACAAAATTAGACATTAAAAATGATTAAGTGCTATTTGCTGTTCTTCAGTTTGACATGTTTTAAACCTATTTTGATTCACGCTCATATTTGAAGAATCGCAAAGAATCGATCAGTTCATTGACATCAATGAATTCACTGATTGGCCACTACATTGCACGTTGTTGGTGTTAAGGTCAATCTTGGTGTACTTAGTAGTTTTACGGCTTGGACATTGAATTGTCGTGTGGTAGGAATTAAATCATAAAGACAAACGAACACTCTCACACAAGTTTGTTATTTTTGGTTTAAAACAACAACGCGATACACATTTAAAATTGAAGATGCACCGTCAGGGCTTAAAACGTATGCGCATGCGCCAAATTGTTCAAGAAAACAAACATGGCAAGGCGGTTTGAAAACTTCGCATCTTCATTTTATTTCTTTATTCATTCATTTTAAGATATAATTATCGAATCCCTTGACATTTTTTTCTTCTATCTTTGAACTGTTAATGTGAAAAAAAATCAACATTTCGTATGTGATGCATGATTCACAGAGAATCTTCAGAACTTACCGTATTTACTCGAATAAGCGCCCCGGCGTTTATTAAATTTTTCACGTCTAAAACAGGGCGCTATAATAGTTCGGGGGAAGGGCTTATTCGAGTTGTTACAAAACCACAAATTTTTAAGAGTTACTCAACTTCTGACTTCCAAAGTACCCCCCCCCCCTCCCCCCCAATTTTGCATATTAAGGACTACGAGACCAATGAGTCACAGGAACCACATTGTTCAGGGGGTAGGTGGGCTGGGGAAACAACTAAAAAATGGCAAGTACATTAAAATTATGTCATGCAAAGTGTAACACTAATTTTCAATCAAAATCACCGGCGTGCATTCAGATAATGCATACCAAATAGCGACTTAAACCAAATACGACTAATCAACCATTAGAAAATTTGATAAGTGCTATATAAATATGCACTGAGTCAATATACAACCGACGATAACAAACATCGATTAATTATACGACTACAAGATGGCACCTCTAGATCTGACAACATATCCGCAGCATTTGTGATCACTTTTGAATCCTTGGACATTTTAAAAGCAAGATCAATGACTTATTTATTGGATTCCTTTCATAATACAGATAATTTTCTATTGGCCTTTTACAGTTATATCCCTTTATTAGCATACTATAAAGGTTTTTAGTATTTTCTTCAAACTGTACGTATCGTATGTTTTTTTTACCTCGTGATTGTTGTAATGTGCGGAAAGATCGATTCTTATGTATCTGCGCTCTATAAAAATACTATTCATCATCATCGTCATCGTCATCATCATTATCATCATTATCATCATCATCATCATTAGTAGTAGTAGTAGTGGCAGCAGCAGCAGCAGCAGCAGCAGCAGCAGTAGTAGTAGTAGTAGTAGTAGTAGTAGTAGTAGTAGTAGTAGTAGTAGCAGTAGTAGCAGTAGCAGTAGTAGTAGTAGTAGTAGTAGTAGTAGTAGTAGCAGTAGCAGTAGTAGTAGTAGTAGTAGTAGTAGCAGTAGTAGTAGTAGTAGTAGTAGTAGTAGTAGTAGTAGTAGTAGTAGTAGTAGTAGTAGTAGTAGCAGCAGCAGCAGCATTTCATATTTTGCTGAAGAATAAAGTTTGTAGAAGCACTTTCAACAAATGATCAATAACAACACATGAATAGCAGCATCACAACAGCAGTAGTAGAATTTCTTTAAACAACAACAGCAAATTACATTCTTGTCATCTTGTTAATTTATTGTAAAACATGTTTTGACGCTTAGCTAACCTCATTTATGGAAAAGCCGAGCCCTTGGTATCACAATATTGAACTCTTAAAAAGTCATTTCCATCATTCACTGTCTACAGTTGATAACGAGGTGATGGCACCGTTAACGTGGTCATGCGAGCAGTGCGTCAGGATCTAGATATTTAAGTCATCAGGAAGTCTTCCACAGAAACAGTTCAAATACCACGTATCGGCCGTGATGTGTCTAAAATCCGATTACATCTAAGATGGGGAACTAATTATTGCGTAGAAGACGAATTTGAAATGGCAAAAAAAGATTTGACCGCTGAAAATCAGTTATATACGACCCTAATGTTAGTGCAGCCTCCCGGATAACGGAATCAGTGGCGTTGAGCCAAGCCATGAAAGCGCAAGAAGCGACTGATTACTCTATCTTTTAGCACGCGTTGTAGTATTTGTGTTTGCGCCAGTTCATCGTGAAAGCGTAGAGCGATTCCTTGATCAAAGAACGAAAGACCTATATAACTGCGAAAGAAAAACGACGGCGTGTCATAAGGATAAGCATTTTTTCAGCATAAAAGAATTTAAATAAGTGTAAAATATGAAAGATTTAAAAGCTATTTACTGATAAAGTTACACTTCTATCGGAACATTCTGAAAAACCATAACGTGAAACTTAATCGGCCACAGTAGCTTTCATTTTTGACAACTAAGTAAAATTTATTAAGCTTTTTTAAAAGAAGTGATAAAGAAACGATACTCGGTACGCGCAAGTGTTACTAGTATTATTTGCACGTACCAAGAGTCCGATTATCTTGAGAATAAGATTCTTCGTTTGAGTTGTATCCATATTCAAGGGTCTATTACAGCCATGGAAAGTTGTATAACTGCGATTCGTGCATGGATGATTACAGATAAGATGAAAATAAATAAAAGCAAAACGGAATTTCTAATAATTGGAACAAAAAAAAACAAAAAAAACAGTTAAGCAAAATCTATATGATTGACAAGTTGTCTGTGGGAGATTCTATTGTGAGACCAGTCACGACGACGGCAAGGAATTTAGGAGTGCTATTTGATGACAACATGACATTGTCACCACATATAAACAACACCTGTAAAACTGAATTTTACTCGATTCACAACATCAGAAAGATCAGAAGATACCCTTCTGTCGAAGCAACAAGAACTCTTGTCCACGTCGTAGTTATGGGAAGAGTTGACTATATTTGCAATAGTCTACTTTACGGACTGCCGGCGAAATCGATCTCCAAATTATTAAAACGGGTACAAAACGCTGCGCGGCCCGATTAATAACGAACACGCCCAAATACAACCACATCACGCCTGTCCTAGGTTCATTACATTGGCTACCAGTAAAGGAACGAATACATTTCAAGATCTTAATACTAACGTTCAAAGCTGTCTATGGAATATCAGTGCAGCTTCCTAGCCGTTACGCTCTTCACAGAAACAATGAACTTCTTCTGAAGCCATATAGTGCAAAGTCTTTAAAAACTCTGGGTAATAGGGCCTTTGATGTTGCCTCCCCATCTCTTTTTAATGCATTGCCTCGCCATATCACAGAAAACAACAATTTCTACAGATTTAAGACTCTATTAAAGACGTTTTTATTTAGGATTGCTTATGAATTTTGAGCATTTATTTATATAATTTAATTATTTAGGTTGTAAATCGGACTAGAATACCGAAGCCGTGGGTTCGAATCCCGCCAAGGGCATTTGATATTTTTCTCTTATTCTCTCTATTTAGGTTGTATATAACTTTAATCAAAGATTTACATTTTACAGTAGTTGGTACATTATTGATTCATTCTAAATATTGTGTAGACATCTTACGTATATAGCATGTATTATATCTTATTTTATTTATTCTTGTTACACGCATGTGATCATATTTACATGTTTCATGCGCGCTATCAATAATAAAGGTTATCATTATTACTATTGTTATTACTATTATTATTACTATTATTATTATTATTTTATTATTATTATTATTATTATTATTATTATTTGTCTTCTTATGCGCAAATGATACTCTAGGGAATATGACCCGTATCTGCCCGGGCGCGCGCTCTTAGAAAAACCATCGGGAAAATGGTGTGAGCAGGGCCGTACGGCTTTGAGCGAGCAGGGCCGTACGAATCCGTACAGCCCTGCTCGAAACCTGCGAAAAATTGTCTTTTATCTTCCCTTTTTTTCTTCTGCAAAATGGAATTGGAAAGAAGCGTGGCTGATTGCTAAGAATAATGGCATTCTTTTTAACAGAGACTGTGGACGCACTAAACGGCCTCAAATCGCGCTGAAACTTCGCCAGAAGACTGAACAAAGTAAAAGCAACAACTGCAGCAAGTTTTGACGCAAAATGTTCAGTGAAACATTTTATTGCCATGACTTAATGACTTTATCATAACTCCCATACATTTCCTTATAAACCATACACAGGAACCTTGTTTGGGCTGCCTGTGCTCTCATGTCGTGTCTCTGTCCTCTTATATAAACACATGCCGATGAGCGTGCGAGTTATCAGCCCAAATATCATCAATTGCCTCCAGCATTTCCGATGTACTAAGGACATACAAATTGAACTTTGACTTCAATCTAATATAAGCAACGTTAATAAAGGCAAACTGAAACCCATAAAGTTATCAAGGAGCTATAAACTTTCTGATCTTCTTCATATTGGCGAAAACGTGCGTCATGGTCGCCATCTTGGATAAAGTTAACATTCCATTCATCCAACATGGCGGCAGCTCTTATCCCTTCCCTATGAATGTTTGCACTCTCATCTGGCGATTTCAAAAATTTAGATTCACTAGCCATCACTGAGCCCTCCAGGCCATAGAAAAAATGAAGATACGGCAAAACAGGGAAAGAAACAAACCCCTTCAAAGTATAGAGAATAATTTTCTGTTGTTTTGTCATTAATCATATAAAGGTGTATGTCATTGAGCGATGATTCAGTAATAAAAACAGAAAACATCAACGAATATTTTGACTTTTTACTGTGTTTTAGACAGGCCATACTTAGAACTAATAGCGATTATTACTGAGTAGCAGATCTAGAATTCTTTTATTAGAGCGTTGAATGATTACAAGACTGAAAGCAGCGGCAAATTCCATTAGTTTGGCCTTTCGTCTTAACTACCCTTGCCGTTCATGTCTTTATCAGTCGAGAAAAAATTCCTTGAAGATTCTGTAGAGAAGGCGATACAAACATACTTCTATACAGCAGTACACATCGTATCAGTTTTGCATTCTATAATATATGGATAACCATTCCAAGCCGTCATCTTTAGGCCGTTTTATTAGGCTTAAAGTGGATAAAATAAGATTAAAAACATATTATAAGCATGCAGGTCGCCACAGGGCCGTGCTAATAGTAATCATCAACGTATCGAAGGGCACATATGGTCATCAAGATACCAATTAACTGCGGAGCAAGCAGAAACAAAATGTTAGAGCTGTTTTTATGCGACCTTCAAAGCTTTATACGTGTGACTTTGGCCTTGCATTTTGATGTTTTTACCAAAGGACGAATGAGACAAAATGCGGTACAGCATCTGTAAGATTTAATCGATGGTTTTTATTGCCGTCATTAGGAAAATGTTACAAAGGGCTTTTTTTTTTTTTTTTTTTGTATGAACTAAGATGGCGACCTTATATTTTGTTACATCATTTTCTTCAAAAAATACGCCATTTTATCCTCGATTAGGAAAATAGTTCCCTAGTCCTGTATCTTATGAATTGTGCGTTCTGATTAACTGTGCGTGGTGCGACATTTTCTAACGTGTGCAAGCGGTCCGGTATCCTGGGATCAAGGGCACTAGGACACCGAACGTGGTTGGATTTCTATAGGTTTTTTCCCTTTCGATTATTTGAAAGTAATTAACGTTATACTTGTTTACTTATCTTGTGTCCGTGTTCCTTCGCTGTTATAATGCAGCCGTTTTCTTCCAAAGGTCAAACGGTTTGAATATAGCCGATGAGCGTTCCGTACTTGACTCTGTTTGTACTATACCAACAACAATGCAACCGCGCGATTCTCCTTACGTCAGTAATATTCAGCCGTCCTAGATTTAATATGGTTAATCAAATAGAGTCCCGAAAAACAACTATAGAAATCCAACCACGTTCGGTGTCCTAGTGCCCTTGCTGGGATAACAGATTGCTAAATAGCAACAAAATTGTAAAACAAGATAAAAAGTAAATAAGTTATTTGCAGTACTAAAGTCGGTCCGGATAGGGAAAAACTGTGCCCTTTAAAATTTATATTTTACAACAATTACTCCCCGTACGACTACATTCTATATGAGATCCCGGAGTAAACAAAACATCAAACAAACTCCCATATAATCCAGTCGGAGCCGGGGCTCGAACCCGGCCAAAACGGTGAGCGGCGAGCAGTAAACCACTACGCCAACCATGCGACCCACGAGATAAACGTATATTCAAGACCTCGGGTATGCACTAATAACCTCTATTGTTTTCTAATAAGTAGTCCTACCTGTAAAAACGATATTCCTATCATCACAGACCCAAGTATTAGCAAGTGTTCCTTGAATAAGATTGTTAGCTCCCATATGCATCCCTACAGAACACAAAGCACAAGAAAGTTATTTTAAGGAGTATCTTGATTGACAATAACATGGACTCATACTTCCTGAATTCTGGGGAACGAAGGTACAAGGAGTATTGAACCTTCCTCTAATTCAAACGCCAGTATAGATTTAGATACCCAGAAATAACCTTTAGTCTTAGCTGATCTGCTGACAAGGCACGGCGAACGCACAGAGGGGGTGGAGGGGGAACCATCAGTCTTAGCTGATCTGCTGACAGGGCACGGCGAACGCACAGAGGGGGTGGAGAGGGGGGAAGAGAGGGGACCAAAGAACACGGAGAAAAACCCTTGAATTAAATTAGTGTAGCACAGAACTGTCTTCCAGTTACATATGACTGCAATAGTATTACATCTCACCTCGCGATAGATGTTAGAAGGGTGGTCCCTTTTGCCACACTTTAATGACGGCGTCTTGCAGCAGGAGTCTGGTACTGTGTTATTACCGCTGACCTCACTCTGTTTCCAGGCTGTTGAGTTCCATGATGCATATGACAAGTCGCCACAACATTTGAACTACGATTGTGAAATAACAAGTATGCTACATCATTTTGCATTGTATTCACTATCTCACCTCGGATTGGCTGAAAGCATTCAGCCAATTCTTAATTGTGTGTGAACTTGACATGATAAATGAATGGCAGGTTTCATGGAACGTGGTTTTTTTTTTTTTTTTTTTTTTTTTCGCAGTTTGGAGAAAGCGGTTTGCTGGCCGTCAAATCTCATTGAAAATTATATGCAAATTTAGTCTTTTTTATATTAGATGTTCAAAAAAATGTAACACACAATTAGAGTTTCTTAAGCTGTTCTGTCTTTTTTTAATACTATAGACTTTAGAAAAACAATACGGCCGACCGTCTATTGCAACCAGCACTGATCAAGTTTGACGGTCAGCGTCTTTTTGTACTAAATACGCCACCGGTAAACCGTGAAATCTAGCTCCCACTATCTGTAGGATTTTTTCTACATAGTTTTATAAGTATGATAAATAGAACACTTACTGACTGATGCAACTTGTCAAACGCCACGGTAACGCCTTTGTCGCTACCATATAAATTCATCGTGTTCTTTGTTGATTTATAAATTTCATCTTTTATCTGCAAAAACAACACAACACAAGAAACATTAGAGAACGTCTATTCTATTAATGTATTGGCTTGTATATATGTACTTATTTGGTATCATAACCCAGGTAAAGATATCGAGAACTTTGGACTATGCACTTTACTTCTCTTACTTGTCCAGAATGCTTTACGGTCGCGCGCGCGAAAGCGAGGTCAGGGTTTGGGGGTACAACAGATGATCAAAAATAAACAAGATGACGACTACTAAAATTTTCAATCAACTTCGGTCGTGAAAACCTTTGAAAGTCAAGCCTAAAATGGGCAAGAATGACAGATGTTGCGTACAGAAATGTAGACATGACAGAAATGAAAAAGCTACATTACTTTTCGCATCAGATTTCTCAAGAACCAAAAGATTACATTTGAATATAGGCGTGATTGCGCGCGCACCGTTTGTTAATGTGTATTCTATTTTAGAAATAAATCGATGTTGTCTATACTTTTTCAAATATACCTTGAAAGTTGCTTAAAAAATAGTGGCTCGTATACCATACAATTAAATACAGTAAATCAGATAGGCACAGTATTCCACTCCACTTATTCTCCTCCCATTATTCCCCAACTGACATTTTTATGGTAAGGGCTAAGCTAGATAACAATTATTAATTGAATGAGGTTGAGCACGGTCTACTAAATCATTATTATACTGAGCAGATTGATATTTGTAGGCAGTTATTTGCAGTTATCTCGGCCAATCAAAATAACGGGGGAAGGGGGCATTTGAATGACAATACCTTATATGTCAAAAATTTTTTAGTGTCATGTCAAAATTGATGCATACCAGGGATTAGGCTCTCGGCAACTCAGTCACGAGAGAGTGAGTAAAATGTATAATGATACATTTTGTCCCTCTGTATATATTCCTTGTATACACACAACCCTCCTTACCTATAGGAGTAAAAACAAAAGAACTCCCTTCTCTTGAGGATTGAAGTTTTTTTGTTAGGATTTAGAACAAGGTCGCTAAGAAACCATGGCAAAAAGTCTATTCAGTATTCAGGCCTGAAGTGTATTCAGCACAAGCAATCGAGCTTAAATAATGTTTGACGTCTGACATAAAAAGATACTGTGCTACGATAAACTAAGCTTTGACAAAAGCTTTATTATTGCTAGACAAACAGATACTCATCGTAAATCCCAGACCCTCCCAGAGCTTAATTAAGGCCGCGGTGTGTAAGGAATTGACTCTATTGACGTCTGCGAAGGATACTAGCTAAACAAGGTTTGTTATCCATACAAAACAGTGATGAACAAATACCTGATAGCGATGTACAAAAGCCACGATACCAACTGACAACTGAATGATAAATATTAATGACAGCATTATCATGAACTGAAAAAAACAACAACACGTATTGATGGGTTGCAAGCATTTCTAACAGAGTCAAAAAACAAAAACAAGGCGGCCACTTTGGTGGTATTAAGGAAGAAAGCTAATGAGAAAACTTTTTATTAAATACCATCAAGGCCAAGATGATGTAACATAAGGTATAGTTTGAGCTTTCGATTCCACGTGAGTCCTGATCACAATGAATCATGAGTACTAGTGTTTATGCTCTACTGCAGTAACGAGCTTTTGGACACTTGATTGTCCTACAAGTGGTATCGCCCTCCATCTCGATTGAAATCTGGGGTGTTAATTCGGATGTGGATCTTGCCTTCTTAAGAGCTTAAATTCGTACCACAGCGATTCAGTATCTAGGACTTGAATGTGTGTAGTGGTAATTTGGTGGCCCAGACACTCTGTGTATGGTTGTGCCGAGCAACCTCCGAAGACTTGGTTGAGCAGCCCTTGTCGTCCTAAGTGTTCGTTCTGTCCAAGGGCGGATCCAGCCAAAATTTTAAAGGGGGGGGGGGGTGGGGGGCTAATTGAGTTTCTTCCGTCAACACAACGAAAAACAATATAAAAAACCATCGTTTTTTTCTGCTGAATGGGGGGCTTTAGCCCCCATTTGCCCCCCCCCCCCCCCTCCCTGGATCCGCCATTGCTGTCTCACTCAAATCTCACTCTCACAATCGATAACATGGAACCACCGCAACATATACGATACGCAACATTCTATTTCCTTAGAGAAAACAATTGTTTTAGTGTTTTTTATGGGCTTGAAGTAGGCGTCAGAGCCATGACGTTTGAAAATGTCTTGGATAATGTATGGAAAAGGAACAGCGCATCTTCTTGGTGTTCTAGTGGGTTGCGTTCCTTTCGTTGAGTTCACTGGGTTGTGAGTGTCTGCTCGGTGTAATGCTGGATGATTAACGAATCCCAGTTTGTGGGTTGACTTGCGATCTATTATAACGCTCAAATAGCCATCTTCTTGGCGGGTCGTACATGTATCCAAAAAAGTCAAAGCTCCTTGCTTTTCAACCTCTAAAGTAAACTTGATATCCTCGTCCACATTATCTAGATGGTCAGCAAACTCTTGTCAAGATCTTCAGATATCTTTCAAGACGTGTCATCGACATACGGGTACCAACAGTTAGGTGCATGGGTTGGGTGCAGAGGTTATAGCCCAAACGCTTAAGTATAACCTCATAGGTTATAGCTAAAGATTTATTTAACTATAGTTAATCCAGAATAACATGTATGTTAATTATTTCTAATTATTAATTGGTGGTTAAAGTTGTATAAATAAATAAATAAATAAATAAATAAGAGCTCATGATTTACTATAACTCACCGTAAGCAAGAGATAGCGGTGTTCTTTCATAGTACCATAGCAACCACACACACAGACCAGGATGACCACGCCTCCTATGCCAATCATTAACCCTACTATAATCAAGTATCTTGTGCTGCCTAGCAACAAATGGTATTGCTCTTCATAGTATAGGGTCCAAACTCCAACTATGATCATTGCTATCCCAGAAAGCTGTTTATAAAAACATAGTGTAAGCAATTGCATTAATAGAACCACAGGCAACCCAAATACTCAGAGCTACTATTATTGCTATCCCACAAAGCTGTTTATAATAGACACAGGGAGTAAATTACATGACTAACAAAGCCACAGGTAGCCCAGACACTTAGAACTACTATTAAGCTGTTTTTAGAGCTCCTGTAACTGCTATCCAAGAAAGCTGTTTATAATAGACACATGCAGTAGTAAGTAGCAGGGTAAGTAGTATAACTAGCAAAACCACAGGCAGCCCAAACACTTAGAGCTCCTGTGACTGCTATCCAAGAAAACTGTTTATAATAGATAGACACAAGGAGTAAATAGCTTGACGAGAATATATGGATGGATGGCTGAGAGAAACCATGCTAAATGATTATATTTGATTCGCATATATTATTTAAAAAAGCTTAGGACTTATTACCTAAGATTGATTTTGGTATTCAATATCCAATTCATTATACGGGCATTAATTGATACAAATCATCTTAAGGCTTTTACTAAACCACTAGCCTGGATTAGGCCCATTAATAACGTCGGCTACCTATTCATTAATAGATTACGAAAACCGCATTCGGTTGTTATTTGGATTTGCGTTTGAAGATGCGTGGATCGGACAACATGCAAGACTAGAACAACTGTTCTTTTGCGACGTCAAAACGCAACAAGAACCTTAGTGACTCAAATAATGATGTAAGAAACGTTAGTTTTTCCCAGTAGTGTTCTGTTATAAAACCATCAAAAGCCACCTAATGTTACGAGAACAGAAGTTTACTGATAATCCAACTGTGTTTCGGTGAGTAATCCAGCAGCGTGCTACTAACCACGGAAACTCATAATAAATTATTGAATACCAAACACGGGGGGAAAAGGAAAACCGGCTTAATTGACAAAGAATCTTGCATGAGAGTCGAAATCTCTGATTGCTTTTAATCTTCGCATGTGAATAAAGAATATCTTCCTTTTAATTACTATATCGATATCCCTGCAAAAGAACGTTCATTCTATAATAAATAAAGAAAAAAAAAACATTTATACTACTCATGAAATTAAAATTAAAGATCAAGTTATTGGAATAGAATTATTGGTCAGGTTGACTCAGTGTTAATCAGGATGCACTACCAGCTAAGTACAATAATGTTTAATAGCATGCTTATCTACCAAATCTAGATTTCTGACATATCATTTTCTAACGTATCTTAGAAGAGGTCACTATCATGACGATTTATAGCTGTTATTTATTAATAACCTTGATATAATGACATTATCAACACGTTAAATGAACATAGCTTTAATGATAGATTAACATATCAATTGTCTAGAACAGATCGGAGTTCATTATCAACAGTTATCTATTTTTACCGACGCTCAGCTGAGTGGTTCTGATACTGAGATGTGGAGCAGTTAGTCCAAAACATTTGAATCGAAACACTTCCAATGAGCACTTACAGACGACTTTAAATAGTACATAAATAACTCATTACACTCACCCCTACAAGGCAATTCTGTATCATAAAAGAACTTTTCGTACATTCCCAGTCACAACAAGTCCCATCTGGATCATTCATATTCAGTAAAGGCTTCTATAGTCATCCCAACAGTGCCAGTCTACTTATTCAACCATGTTTCTCAGCCGCTATGCGATTTCCCAATCATTTGGTCCAAGCGTTTTCCGGTCTCTTACATGTATTTAATCTCTTGTTTTAACAAATTAAATATTAACTGTTGCATGATATTATCATCCGGCGGAAACATTAAATGACAGTGAGTGTGAGAGAACGTCACCATGGTAACGGACTCCAGCTGGTTGGTTTATGCAAGCTAGAAGTGACCTATCTCTCTGTGTTGTATATGTATAGGGGGCCGGAAATGTATAATTGCCAAGTACGTCTTTCAAACATGTCATGATATAGCAGTATTGTGTTAGCAGCGTGTTTACCTTTATGGTACAATGATACTTTCAACTATCTCCTATAGAGTTGGTCAATCCACGGTTATTTTATGACGACCACACAGCTGAAATGTTCCCAGTGTACTGCAAACTTTGTGAACCTATGACAGCTAAGCCATCTGAAGAGCACAGCACTAATAATTGTCCTAGCATAACTGAACTGTCGCTTGGTGATCAGTAATAAACTTTAGCATGGGGTTCAGTTAATCAAATTTCAAGACAAGTAGCCAAATCATATAAACCCAGGTGTACTTGGCGAAGATGAATTCTTTTTGTTATGACTTGAACTTGAACATTACATTACTTATTTGTGCGCATGTCTGTTAAATCACTCTCGCCTCCCACATGGATGAAGTCGTATACAGAAAACTGGTCATCAGTGGAAATGGGATCAATAATGGTCATAGCAAGGGGTTAATCATATACGGTCTAGGGGCCGACTAACCTCTCCCTTAGGCTTCGGCCGAGCTCCCTGATCATTATGGATAGCGGTGTCGGGGCCGAAATCTCCGGCATAGCCGTAAATGCTTCGCGCTGCCATACTGCGCTTTGGCAAGTCTGGAGGTATGGTCCCAAATGTTATAGCAACAAAAATAACTATAAACCAGCATTTTAAACTGCCCTATGAAAACAATTGATCAGGGCTGGTTTACTCATAAAACACACTTTAATATAATGCAGCATTTTGTGTTTTGTTGTCGTTGATTTTTTGAGCGACAGTAAAGTAAGAACAATGTACATTAAGTAAGAGTTAATAAGCCTTTTCATAATTTAAGAATCGATTCCAATGCGCATGCGATTTTATCCCGAATTTCGCACCTTCTTTTGTTTAATTAAGAACAAAAGAAGGTTTAGACAAAAGAAGGTGAGAAATTCGGGATAAAATCGCATGCGCAGTGGAATCGATTCTTAAACTATGAAAAGGCTTATTACCGAGAACGGAGATAATAAGCCATATACATCCCGAGGGCCGCAGGCCCGAGGGATGTATAGGCTTATTGTCGACGTTCGAGGTAATTAAGTATGTTATTTATCAACTGAGAAGGTTTTCTATCAAATGTTGCTCATTATAAATGCGAAGTCTACTCAACATAGTTATTAACCGGGTTAATAACTAACTATATATTGACCTTGCATTTATAATGAGGGTTATAACAAAAACTAAAGCCTTGTGAATAACAAAGAAAACCGTGTCAATTGAGAAATTTGTCCCAGGTTCATAAACAAATATCTCCTTGCAACATGAAACACAGGTAGCCCAAGCTCGGTTTCTGTGGTATCATATTATATAAGAAAATGTTTTAAATGTTTATAGCTGACCTTTGAAAAGTAGTAGGCTCGTTCGCCCTGTGTGGCTAGATTTTGGATTAAGCCATTTTTAAAATTTTTTCCTTCACTGCATGCTTCTCTTCTTATGATTTATAAAGGCTTTTAAGGATCGCCATACATTTTCTTATGACACCATACAGAAAACTTGAGCTAGCTAAGCACGGAAAGATCGGACTGCAAGAATGCTGTGTTATGCCACACAACAGAACGCCTCCCTGCACCATGTTCCTGCTACATAGGTGGTACACACCGGGAATACCCCACCCATCTTTTGTATTTTCCTTGTACACACACGAGCCTTTGCGCACAATTTTGTAATTCATTTTATCTTTTTTTTTTATCGTCATCATAAGAAACAGGTTGATATACTGAATAGGTTCAAGTTTTGACATAAACGGGCAAATATTGTCCTGTGGTGCCAAAGGTCATCACTTCAATAGTACTCCATTCTGATCGAAACTTAAATGTGAGTCATTTTTTTAAGGAATTTTGTTTCCGATTTTAAAACGGTTTTATTTCTTAGCGAAGACGAAAAGTTATTCTTAAAGAGATTCATTTACAACTGAACGCGAACGGCAAACGATCGAAGGCCGGGCGAAACATTCCTAAATCTCTTATTCAACGAACATTCTCTGGTACACGTTTTCCTAGTGCGTTTGTGTTATACAGCCTAAAATATGAAATAGGATTGCCAGACTGAGTAAAGCAGTATCCCGCAAGTACGTAAATAACTGAAACAAACACTGAAATATATATAACCTAATCCGTTTGTCCTAGCGCACTTGTCATGTGTATACATTATTCTAAATGGGAGGCTTCTAAGAAAATATGAGAAAACACATTGCATTGCGCATGTTTCCTCTTTCCTTGCGCTGCACTTAATGTTGAAGCTAGTTATAGACGCTAGAAACTGATGGCTAAAATTCTTTATATGCAAAACAATTTTTTGAATCTTTCAAAGTTAGAGTGTTTCACTTATTAGTCTCTGTTATATGGGATAAAACTAAAGCAGATATTTCTCTAACCTACCATAATGACTACGATAGCTGTCCGTAGGATGGTTATTAGACCGTGTGTTTTTGTTTTCGGAGGTTCGAGGCTGGCTACATACATTGAGTCTACATTGGTATCCTTCATTCTTTATACAATAGACTTCAGACCCCTTCAATCCTACTCCAAGTCTGTTTTGTCCGATCTTAACGACTATATAACTGTGGCGGTAAATACGCAATTGTAAAATCATTTTGTCGGGTTCAAAACATATAGAACATAGCCTGGGCTGAGACCGAAATGGTACATGGGAAGTACGTTAATTAGATCGGTATCTAGTCGTCAACTCATGGAATGTTCATAAATTGTAGCACTGACAGAGGCTATAGAAGACTTTAATTTAGGCACCGGTCATCATTTAAGGGGGAGGGGGAGAGAGTCACTATTTTTTGGGGAGTGCCATCATTTATTAAGTGCCGTTTAAGGCGGGAGGGCTACAATATTTTGAAATGAGTTCTAGGCGGCCATTATATTTTGCGTTGTTTAAATATTGCCATGCATGAAAAAATATATATTCTTATTAATTTGAATTATAGTTAAGCAATCAGTTAGAGAATAAGCCATATGAGGCTTATTGCCGACGTTCGAGGTCTTTAACTGACTTATTTCATATTTGAGAAGGTTTTCACATAACGTACCCCCGCGATATTAATGATTAACCTTCGAACTTTCGAAGCCCCAAACGATCGTTTTTGAGAATTTTTCGCAGAAAAAAAACTTCAAGACGCGTAATAAACTATTATGATCTTTATTTCAAAATAATTTTTCTTAAAGACCAACAATTGAAGAGAGATTTTAGAAGCAGCATTTGTGTATCGACAGCTACCTTTTTCCTACAGGCCGGGATACCCGAGAAATCCAAACCACGATTAAATTTTTTGGGTTTATAAAAACCACTCTAACTCACCAGAAGGAGACCACTTTTATAGCATATCATGATACATGAATACCTTCCTTGTTCCTTTTGCATGAAATCCTTGCTAGTATATTGACCTTTAGGTCGCGGGTATGAACGCTAATACAATCCGCTCACTGAGTCGTGTGTTCAATCTTGACTGTTTTTACTGAAGAAATCCTATCGTAAGAAAACCTCATTGTCTATAATATTTCCACTGAGTTTCTGTGTGACATTTCTTTTCATGCAGAGAAAACCAAAACTCAGACCGATCAAAATTAAGTATCAGCTGATTTGCGGAGTGAAGAAAAACTCTAGTCTTGTTAACCTTTCCCTTTAGGCGGATAGGCATGTGGAATTTCATCATTCTTGCACGGGATAAGGATATTTTTGTTGTACTTTAATTTCTATAAGTGTAGCAATTCACTTTAATACACCCATTCACTAGTTTTGTCATATGGCAAACAGGCAAACACTGAAGACAGGACGAGTAGAGACAGATGAGGTTGGACTTTCGTCAGCAAACAAGCCGACTTATTTCATGTACAAACTTACATTCTAACTACATGACCTGAATACAGGGATCACTATTTCAGTACTGTAACATGATGCTTTGCGTCAGAAGCGTAAGATTGCATGTGGACCAATTAACTTTCGCTATACTTTTTCATGTTCAGGGTACGTGATACTATTAAAATTGAGTGCAGTTGGAAGGACTATTATTTACTATAGGCGGTACCCTACTCTCGTTACAGGGACACGACTAGCTCGAGGCCTTCTGCCAGAATTCTCTGCCTTAATTTGTCCGGGAATTTGTCTTATGATATTAACTGGAAATAGAATTTTGAACTTGTGAAATTAGGGATATGCATTTTAATTACTCGTATTTTTTTCAATCTGCATAGTTCCTTTTTGACAAAATGGCGGTAAACATGCTAAATTTATCAATATTTCGCCATTTGATTGCCTATGATAATTTCACTTCAATTTCTGTGATTGACATTCTACAAAGACAGAATATTAAAATGACAAGGTTGATATAGCAACTTCACGCAGAAGTGCTTTGTGTAGTAAGGACAATCTGTTCAAAAGATTCTTTGTAGTATGTGTTTTAGAAACAGTGTTAAAATGAATTATTGATAATAAAGGTGGTGATCATCATACTAGGAAATGAAAGTATATCCATTTAGTGGTCGTTCAAGGCAGAAATATATGTCGTTATAGGTTGTATTAGTAGAATTAACCTCTGCTTGAGTGTACCTCTTAAAGCTTATTAAATTCAGTCAGATATGTATCATCATATCAGGAAATGAAACCTCAGGGAGCCCAATACCTTATAGTCTTTAAGTGTACTCGTTGGAACTGAAGATCATACTTAAAAAGATCAGTCTTTTCATCATCTTTTTCACCATACTAACAGAAAATAGATCGTTCTCATGGAATTAGAAAACTAAAACGAATCCCAGCGATTTGTTTACGTGTTAACAAAAGTTCTGAAGAGTTCACTTTAGAATTAAAATGCTCTTCGCACCGCTTTAGGTTTGAGATGAGAGTTACTCGTTGAGATTTGTCCATGTATTTGAGGCGTCATTGAAACGACACTGAAAGCGGTTGTGGGGGAGACTAAGGCGTCGTGTGCTGATTAAAAAATCCAGAGAAAGCCATGTGCTTTGAATGGTGAAATGCCACGCCAGACATAGAGATTAAGGACAGGACTTTCAAGTATCATGAATGTTTTGACGTAGATGAACAAGATCCATGAAGGAAAAACATGCCGACAAACAGACACATGCATAACGTATATAAGACCGTTACGTACACCTAAAGGGATTTATAAAAAACGATAAAATCTGCAACAAATAGCGACAGTATCTTTTAGCCAGAAGCTCATTCTTTGACCTCTGATGACCTCTTGCCACACTACGGTCAAAAAATGAACCATAAGTGAGTTAGAGAAGAAAAAAAAGACTATAAAGCGATATAGTGCCGGCAAAGGTCTGAAGCAAGGCTAGACCTACATGTATACAAGTGCATATAACTACTAGATACAACGCCCAACATGACTGCCAATACAAATTATAGGCATTCTTCTTAGTTTTTGGGCCTGTTTGGTGTTCTGATAAAATCGATACTCCTGGCGCCATCCAGCAGCGTACTACATTCTACATATAATAGAGCGCGTGAATACCCAACAAAAAAAACAAAAAAGATAATATTAGGATATATTATCTGTCTGCCAAGAAGACTATCATTATCATTGATATGAATGAATAACCGATATTTGGACACATCGGGAAATAACTTACCCAGAAAAGGAACGTAAACATTATCATAGGAATCTTCAGACATTCCAAGTTAATGAGCCCTTTCTTCTTCTTTGAGTTCAGTTCCAAATGTCTTTCTCTCTCCATGGTTGATTATCACTAGACCATCAAATACAATCGGCCGTGTTTGTTTGCTGCTTGCGCGATGTACAAATGAGCTAAGTAAGCCTGTTGACTAAAAATGACTTATTAAGTTCGCGATTGGCACGTAGTGTTGTTCTCACTGGAATGAATGAAATGATGACAATGAAAAGTACTGATGATGAGGCTGATGAGTGACTTGGAAGTGGAACCAACAGTTAGGAAGGGTGGGGTGAGCTAGGACGACTGCATTACTCCTTCAAGAGGAAAACTACTTAAATGTATTATCAATGATGACAAGTATTGTCTCTGTTATAATTATTGTAAAGAACTAATTTCAACTTAATAACAGAACACTAACAAAATCTATAGGATATCGTTAGACATCGAACTGAACAAAAATTTACAAGTCTTGTTGCATATAGTCACTCTGAGCAGAACTTATTGTTATAGGCCTGTTGGAGAAGACGGGGGAGAGCCGGGGGCAAAGCGACATGGAATAATCCTTTCAACGAAATCTGATCATTATAAGCTAGGATTCATTAAATTCATATCGGTATTTATTGTATGCAAGTTATAAATTGTTACATATGAAAAAACCTTAGTATTTGATAGCAAAGGCCAAAGAAAGCTTAGTGTTGCAACCAAATATGCAACGCCAAAGAAGTCTTATCCGTAGCAATTAATGCCAAGGTAAGTGGCATAGGACAGTAACATGTACATTGATATTATTGAGTCCGCTAGAGCCCACACATATGTTAGCCTCACACAAGAGCTAGTATAATAAATTATACACATAGATAGCACTACAGAAATCAAGGCAGGGAGCTACATCTAGCTTGCTGCTCGATCGTCGATTCACTAACTAATTATAACAAAATACAATAGAATAGTACAATAAAAGGGTAACTTGTTTTATAGTCCAGCTAATTGCCTTTATAAGTAACGGGTCTGAAATGCCTTCATTGTTTAATCTACCGATTACTAGCTTGAACCTGTTTCATAAATCTTTTAATCCATTTCAATTAGAAGCCGAAGCATTAAACGAGATTTGAGCAATAGCAAAAATCATTTACAAGAGCTGTTTTAAGTTCAACATCAATACTAAATGTTAAGGGAGTACTCATTGAAAGATACTTTGCGGCAAGGCTTATATTTCGCAAACAGCAAGATTATTAGATCAAGGAATTCGAGTCACGAAAGTTTAAAGTTTCCCGGGGGACAGGGGCTACTCCCTTTGTCTAAGTGATCGGAGGTCGGTTTTGAAACAGTGACTGGACTACATCTTTCTTCTGTTCTTTCATGTTTGTTTAATAAAGAAAATGAATAACAATTGCATTGACCCTAAAAATGAAGGTACGGAGTCGCGTTACGTCACTCTAACTGTTACTTTCACACGGGAAATATTTTCAACCCTAAAAGGATCGCCCATCACCCCTACCCGGCTCGGAAAAAAGGAGTACCCACACCCAGGTCAAGTCTGTTCACGTCCTTACAGTGAACCGCATATGTATGGTCCAACGCGTATATATTGCCATGCAGTCGTTCACATAGTTGTACGTGAGCATGAACAAGGTCTAAAACGTAGTTAGTGCTATTACAAGCCGTTGATAAATAGATAAAGCACGGCCAAAAATTTAAAAAGGCGTTCAAAGGCCGCGCGGGAATGATTGATTTGCAGTCTAGACTGAAAACCCTTTTTAAATCGTGTTTAGCAGCTCTGCTAAAGTGTCTTTGGTTGAGTCTTACTGCTATTAGAATTATGAGCTCCGCTTATACATGGTCAACCTGTAGGGCCGTAACCAGAACTTTTACAGGGAGGGTGCACATCGAATAAAATCGGACCATTGATCGGTTTTTATTACCAGCTCAGTGGCGTAGAGAGATAGATGCATGAGCGGACCTTAAGCTTTTAGTGCTCCCCCCTGGTTACGGCCCTGACCTGATGAAGCTTTGAAAAAATTTAGCAAGTGAACCGACTTGAATTAATCGTCCTGAGTCAACATTAATCCCACCTGACCTTAAGCCACCCCTACGTATCCCGTACAGTATATCGTTTCGCCATGAAATGACAAACAATGGGCTTCTGAACGTTGACAGATCTAGAGCCTGGCTGAGAAAAAGACGAGAGAATTAGCGACTGTAACTACAAACTAAATCAGTGCATTGAGTCATGTAGTTGCACCCCAATTGAGAAATTATTGGATCCTTCTCAACTTGAATGCGAGGCTTACCGATGGAAATGCCAAAGAAATCGATCATGCACGCTTTTTCTCTATGGAATTTGAGGCATATAGTTTTTGTATTTCCATGTTAACCTCGCACTCGGATGATCATTTTAAAGAAGGATCCATATAACCAATCCCCGACTTTAAAAGTATTAAAGAATATTTTAAACAATGTTTTAATTAAAGTCAATTGAGAACTCTGACTATATGTAATGTTCATACCGATTCATACCTTATGAGGGAAAATAGTGATTGAAGGATTCGAAATGGATATTCTGCACCGCGATAGCGTGCACGGGTTCATGCGAACTGTGAACTACTTCTCGAAACTAAACGACGAATGGCCAACTTGTACGTCCGCTCGTATACGCGTATACACACCACAAGGTTCCCGGTTGATTTCAAAGCAAAACTCGCAAATGCACAAAAACATAGGCTTTGGGATAAATTTAAGGCCAACAATAGCAATATGGCATCTTTAAGTTTTCAAAGATGGATCATGTACTTTCGTATTGTTGGTGGAAAAATTACGCGCTTTAATGCGCAACTGACACACAATACGGGCACACAATTTAGTAGCATTTTTTGGCGTGACTTACTCCGCCATTTTCGCAATTTAAAAACTTAATTCACTTTAATTTAAGTTCCGAAACGAGGGTTACAGCAAAATTAGCGATGGGAAACCGATGTAATGTAAAACCTTTTTTAAAACTTTAACGTACGTTTGCGTGATTATGACGTGTGCACTCTGAGTCCTTGTTCAGTTGCATAGGACATTTGCATGCAGCAACAACCAGCTAGGAGCGCGGGATTATATAGTGTTTTACTTCGGTTAAAAACAAGATATTGCAATAATAATGCAAGGTATTTCGTAACTGGATACAACAGTGAAAAATTAAAATGAGACTATGTTGAAGACATTCTATTTGTGTACAATATATGAACAAAATAAAAACTGAGAACCATCCACTCCACATGCCCTTACCAAAACATCAAGCCAGGAATCGCACATATAACCTAAGATCTAAACAAGACTATGTATATCTATTTAAGAACTTAACTAAATGCAGGACCACTAGAGCAGAGAATCTTTTCATGTTCAATAAGTATTTTTAAATTTGTAGTAATAAGTTGTTGACATCTCAATTTAATTATTCTAGTCCTTATAATTGTTAAAAATGCATTTCATATTATCCGTTACCATATTAAATTTGTAAATTATCATTATTATCATTTTAAAAATCTAGTTGTAAATCGTTCGTTAATTCAGTTTTTACTGCAACTGATCTTAAATAAACTATTAGGTTTATCACTAAAACAATTAGATTAAGGAATTAGGTTTTAGCTTATTGTAAAGGGCCAAAGGTTTGATAGCATAGTTTTGTGCCACCCTCCGGTTAAATAATGATAATAATAATAATAATAATCATCATCATCATCATCATCATCATCATTATTATTATTATCTTTATTATTATTATTAATTGATTATGTGCAGTTTCTAAAACGTATATAGATGCAAAAAATCTATGACCTATATAGGGCACCATCAGAAAAAATCCGTTAACATTTGGTCAGCTACGATTTCAAGCTCACGCCCCCTCATGTGAGCCCAAATTATGTCTCAAAAACACGGTTTTTGGATCTTTTCTCAAAATAATGACTCACTATCTAGGCGAAAAACAGAAGTGGATTCAGTTAATTCAACTATTCACGGACTGTATTATGATGGTTTAGATTGAATTCTATTGAAAAAAACCACCGTAATTTTTGAGTTGAATGTACGCTACTGGATGTATTTTACAAGAGAAAATGCATGACGAACCGGGGTCAAGCTAGAAAATCGTCTCTCCTTGCTATAAAACAGAACCTGTCAAAAAAACAGAAGTGGATTTGAAAACCCCGGGCTTTCCTGAACATTTTGGTATATAATTCATAGGAATTTGTTAAAATTTAGAACCGTATTTTTGCTGATTTTATAAGCTCATACCGTCTGTTGGCCTATACATTCGCCTCTCATTTCTTAGGTTTCGTAGCCTCGAAAACACGCTAACTACTAGTTAGCGAAAGAACAGAAGATTTACGGGTCATTTAGGATGTTTTGTCACCCAGTTTACTTGTGCTATATAACTTTACTTTTAAGAACAACCTTTTGCTTTGGAAAGAGAGGAAAAAGACCGAAAAGAGCAAATATTCCAAACAAGAGAATATTTTCTCTTGTTCCAAATGTATGGGCAATTTTTTCCAATGAAGTATTCCTTGCGATTCATGCCAGGACGATGGGTATGTAATAAACATATGTACAGCATTCAAGCTAGTATTTGTGCAAAAATGCTTTTGATTAAAATCCTCGAACACTTTTATACTTATATACTTATAAAAACTTACGCATTTTTCTGCCAACTTTTAAATCGATGCATGCGCATTTGTAGCTTCCATGCAGGTTTCCTCTCATAGAGAAAAATATTGCATTTCATCAATCGTACCTAGTACCTAGTCTTTATTTTTTACTGCGCATGCTCGACGCAGCTAAAAATAAAGGCTCTATGTACGATCATAGTTAAATGGAGTCCATTACTATGGTACGATATTGATCAATCCTGATAAAAAGCTATTTTTCGGAGGCAGGCTTACTATGAGAGCCACAAAAGCAACTTTTGGGTGATATGACAAAAGCAAAAGTCTTTATTTATTTATATTTTTTTTCACAAAAGTTAACCTTTTTACTTACAAATTATGTCAATAAAGTAAAAAAAAAAGTTGTTTGTGGATTTCAGACAAAGACAAAAACTGCTTCATGCTCATTCTTCGTTAGTGTACCACTGATGTCAAAGGGCCTGATGTAAATATGCGATAGGCCGAGGCCAAGTAGAGTGCACACACTTGCTGTGGTTTCCATATTCTGCGAACTCGGTAGTTTTAAATCAAACAGGGTCGGCACCTTTTATGTTCTTGACTGGTGGCAGTGAAAATCAATTTCACAACAAGCCGTTGAAATGTCGGAGTTCGCAGAATATCGAAAACCGCAGTAAACGCAGTGAAACAGTTCAATATATAGACCCCTTGCAGCACTTCGGAATGCAGCTCAATTTTGAAGGCAAAACAATTCTCAGGAGATTGAAATTCTTGTCCTCCAAATTGAGCTCCTTCTTGATGTTACATGCAAGGGGTCTATTGTTTATTTAGAACAAGTTAGTGCTAAATATAAAGTAATGTCTAAAGAAAATGCAAAAAGTGAAAAAGCAGAAGGAAGCAAATTCTCGTGCTTCAGTTTCCACCGCAGCTGTCCTTCAACAGTGAACAGTCTCTTATTTAAGAAAATATATGTACTTTCATAAATATACCGAAAGTTTTAACACAGTAAACAAAATAGCCTATTTACCATTATGCATTTATGATAATTAAAATCGTATGATAACTAAAATAATGCAATGATATCATATACTTATAACCCAAAAGTAAATATTCTTAAAGTGTATAAAAATTAAAAATATACACTGAAAAATAATTTATAATTTTAACATTGCTAGACTGAACAAAATACCAATATTACTTTTGGTCTGGATTTCTACAAAGCGTTTTTCACATAAAGAGAGTTGGCTGACATAACTGGAGATGGCAGCCAAAATAAACTAGTCATAAAGTTATTGTCAAATCAAGGTACGCCAATATGGCTGCCGTGACGTCAGGCCATAGTCCGAATGGGCCATTGTCTCGTAGACCTGGAGAGCAAGAGGCCTAATTGTTTTAGTATAAACCCTCCAATAGGTCAAAAAAATGAATACAATGTTCAAATTACTTTATAATAATTCAGTCTTGCGTTGTTTTGGCTTTCAAAACTGCTACTTTTCGCTTCACTAATAGACCACTAGTAGCTCAGCCAATCAGAGTGCAGGATTTGTTACACGATTAATTGGTTTATACTAAAATATCTTTATACACATAGTTTATTAATGTATTTAGAAAATGTGCTAGATATGTTCTAGATATGTACCAAGGTAATATAGTGTTATATTGAGTACCCTATCTATAACTTCATCCAATTATATATTTCCAACAAAAGTTAGTTTTATAATACAGGCTACTACATTCATAAAAATAAAAAAGGAATTTCAGAAGTAATTCATAAAATTCAAGTTTGTGCTACAATATTTGATATAGCCCACTTTTGGTTAACATCTACAGTATATCCATCATAACAACATAGACTCGCATTTTATAGTAATATATACTCTTTAGAACTCCGGGCCACCTGTGGCCTTGACTTGTATCAAACTAGCAAATGATAGTCTTACTACCAATGCATTCACAAAATTTAATACTAGACCTTTATCATAAGCAAAGTCTGTGTTTCTAGGCATGATAGCACATAAATTCATTCCTATATTCCCCTTATTATATACCAAAATCCTCTTCAAATAGACCTTATCAGCTTGGGTGTCATTTTTTCCCATTTCAGAACATGTATCATTTCATTAGAACATTTCTTCGTTTAATTACTGTTGCACAAGACAAAACATTTGAATATGAATATTACTCAAAAAGAAAAAAAGAAAAAAAAAAAAATCTAAATCTCAAGAGAAAGAAAACATTATGGGAAAACATAATGTCCATGCTAAAAATGTCTATTTTTTCCCCAATGAAATGTTTTAACTTCTTTGATAGCAATAAGTTAATCAGGCCAAAAAAATATGATAATAATAAATTCTGGTAGTTGTAGTTATATCAGGTCTAATAAGGGATATGAGTGGTAGGAATATTAAGAATGAACAAGTAATATAATGACTTAGAATAGCAGCTGTGATTTTACTCCAGGACCATGCATGCAGTACTAAGGTAATATCATGACTTCAATAGACCTGAATGTATCGCAAGAGGACAATGGCTGTAATGATTCCAAAAAGCTAGGAAACAAAAACAAGGTATGTTATTATAACATATGTTAAAAAGCTGTTTCTGGATGCACCTTGCTCAAGCAAAAGCATTGTTAGGTTCAAAACATAGAACACAGAAGCTAAAACCAAAAGGCATTCTGGGAAATGATAAATTATCCATTGATGAATTCATTTGAGATACACAGTCAATATGAACAGTGCAACGATTTATGAACATTCCACAAATTGTATCACTAGACAGCTCTAAGCAACATACTTCCCATGTAAGCATTTTTTTCTATGTCTATGTCTTGAATCCAACAATGATTTTGCAATTGGGTTTATAGTACAGTTGTACCATTGATTGCACTGCCTAAGTACGCCAGAAAAATTACAATGAGTGTGGTGGGGGAAAGCCAATAAAAATTTTACAAACCATCACAATCACAGCAAAGGCATGCATACAGCACCAAACTTTCATAGTCATACAAAAACTGCTATATGTACTGACATACCTGGCATAGCCCAATCCCAACACCAACACCAGCCAAAATAGAGTACTGCTCTTTGAAAAACGTTTCCAGCATAGTAAGACAGCCCTGGGAAATATATTGAGTTTTAAAATTATGACTTTATGACCAGCAAAGAGCTTTAACAATCCATTTTAACAACCTAACCTATATTACTTTTCTATTTTTTGAGGGGGGGGGGGGGGGGGGGGGGGAGTGGGGGAAGGGGTAATAATAGAAAAGATAGAGTCATCTCATTTTACATACAAAATTGTTCTTGTTCAAATCCTTACAATTGAACTAGATACAGTTGAAGCTCTCATAAGCAGACACTTCAGGAAACCAAAAAGTGTCGGTTAGTAGAGCTGTATACCTAAGAAAAGAGTTCCCACAATTGAGCGGAGGTAATGCAGTGCCCCCTTATATTACTAGAACATTTTCTACTAAGGCTAATAATTTTTAGGGATTAACATTGAATACTCTGGGTTCATGATTGATTTATTCAGAAAATAGTACTGGTCTAGCACAAATTAACGCAAAGCTAAAAAACACAATGATAATTGTTTCAATACACTGTTTTAAGGCTTGAGAGAGGATTTACTCAGAGGTATAATGTATAATAACTTTTAATTGGCTACATGCATGACTACAACAATACATGAGATCACTAAACCTGATAACATAGTATAATGTGTATCCTATTACATAATGCAACCATAAAGCATTTGTATGGGAGGAGAAAGGGGATTTTGGATAGATATTCATGATTAGAGCTGCTTATGAAAGTGTCCACAAGCGGAGCTTCAACTGTATATCAAAAATAATTAAATTAACATAATCAACCCAAGTACAGCTGATGTGACAATAAATGATCCTGCAGTGTACAGTACATACCTCTTTATTGATATTTGAGGGATGGTCTCTTAGCCCACAATGTTTTGAATAGGTTTTACAGCATGAATCTGGCACAGTGTTATTGCCTCTGCGTTCACGCTTCCAAGAAGTACTATTCCAGCTTTCTGCTCCAATATCTCCACAGCAATGGTACTGTATTTTTAAGATAATAGATATTATATTTTTAAGATAATAATATATTGTTACAAAAGCTTAGTGATGGTGCTTTTGAAATAATGTAGTACGGATTATAATATAATATATATATTATATCGTAATATATATTATTATTATTAATCTTATCCCATCCCAACCAAGCCTTCCCAATCCAACCTAACCCAACCCTTCCCAATCCAACCCAACCCTTCCCAATTCAACCCAATGCACCCCTTCCCAACACAACCCAACCCAACCCAACCCAACCCAACCCAATCCAACCCTTCCCAACCCAACCCAACCCAACCCAACCCAACCCAACCCAACCCAACCCAACCCAACCCAACCCAACCCAATCCAACCCTTCCCAACCCAACCCAATTAACCCAACCCAACCAAACCTAACCCAACCCAATTAACCCCTCCCAACCCAACCCAATTAACCCAACCCAACCCAACCCAATCCAACCCTTTCCAACCTAACCCAATTAACCCAACCCAACCCAACCCAACCCAACCCAATCCAATTAACCCAACCCAACCCAATCCAACCCAACCCAATTAACCCAACCCAACCCAACCCAACCCAACCCAATCCAACCCTTTCCAACCCAACCCAATTAACCCAACCCAAACCAACCCAACCCAACCCAACCCAACCCAACCCAACCCAACCCAATCCAATTAACCCAACCCAACCCAACCCAACCCAACACAACCCAAGCCTTCCCAATCCAACCCAACCCTACCCAATGCAATCCAACATTTCTAAATCCAATCATATATAGAGAAAGTTACATGTAAACCCAAAAAACGATTGAAATTCAGATATATAGCTATTAAGATCTATTGAGAACCTAGCAAAAACCCTCAAAACACCTAGAGGGGGTGCTTTCACAATAGAATTACATGTAGCCTAATACTTTGTATTTAGGAAATAGAATACTAAAGGACATTCTACATACCTCCATTTGTAACTTATCAATAGCAGCAGTAACATCATCAGAAAGTTCATACTCATTCATCTTGCCTCTGATTCCCTTCAGCAGTTCATCTGAAATCTATAAGCAACATAAATGTGAACATTTGATAACAATTTGTAGGGGAGCATGAGCACTGTAGCAGCGATTATACATGTAGTACTCAATTCTCACCAAAATGATTGGAGTTGCTTGTTGGTTTTCTCCTGTGCTTCAAGGGTTTTTTCTCCCTCCACAAAAATCATTTTCTAAATTCCAATATTTGGAATCCAGTGGAAAAATTACTAAACTCCCTAAACTCTGTGAAACCACTGCTACATACCATATACAAACTTGTTAAAATCCAATAAACTATACAATGTACATACATATGTCCATTATATTTGCTTACCTCACTGCGATAAATAAAAGCCACAACTCCAGTTGCAAGTTCAAGAATAAATATCAGGACCAGCATTATGATATACTAATGTGGAAAAAGGACAAAAAGCGTTTAAGATACTCTGAATAATCATTATCTATTAAAAAAAACTAATTAAAATCATAAATTTTTGAAATGTCCATTGCTTAAGTTTTAAATATTATATTACATATTAACCACTGAAGGTGAAATTTTACATATTTATCATTTTTGAGATTATAATTCATTATGAACTGAACGTCATGATTTTACATGCATTTCAGAGTTTTCATTAATTATCAAGATATTAAATTTGAAACAATAGGAGAAGATCAGGTATGAACTGCCAGAGAGTCCTGAGGACAAAGAGTATTTAACTTTGGCTGTGATTACTCACGGTCACCGGATCACTGAAAATGATTCCATTAATCATATGGAAACCATTTTCAGCGATCAAGCGATCCACAGCAATTGTCAGCAAACCTAGGTGTTTTCTACAGTATCTTTTAGCAATCCTCAACCATCGATCATGAGCAATCCACAGCAATGCTGAGCCAATATCATAATATTATGTAAAATAAACACTCTTACTGCACATGTGTCATATAGTTTACTTGTAACTAACCATAATAACCCTTGGACTAGAAAAGAGCAGTGAAACCTTTAGTGATTTTATGGAAACAAATTTTAGTGATTGGCAGTGATCCTATTAATTCCAGCAATTCGGTGACCATGAGCGATCATATAGAAGAGGTATTAGATAATTGTTTGAGTATAAACAAACTAAATTGAGAGTATTAGATACTAAATTTAAATAGGTCACCAAAAAAATAGCGTTATTAATTTTTTTGCACAAATATTTCCAAACAAAAATAAGCCCACCACCTTTCCCCCGAATATGTATGACCTCCCAAAAATGAGCCTCAAAGAAGGCAAATTTGTTTCATGCTTTAGATAAATGAAATTATTATATAAAATCTAATTTAAGTACCATCTGCTCAAGAAAATATTTCTCAAGTCTTCGAATAATATAAATACTCACTGAAACCAGAATGAAGCGGTTTTCTTTGATAACAGCAACACAGCCAACAATACAAACAAACACAACCAAAAGACCTGCTGCAATCATCAAGCCAGGGACAATGATGTAATTATTTGAAGTCAGGAGGCTGTTAAAGTCACCCTTGTAGCTTATTATCCATATACCAACACCAAGTATTCCCAAACCTGTCAGCTAGAGGAATCAAAAGGAAATAATATGAGCTTGTAATACAATTTTATCGTTTACAACAAACAACAATATGCAATTCTGAGAATTTTAACAATACTTACACTTACAGTATAATATAGGATATTACACAACAAGCTCAGACATATTATTCTATAGACCTAATTTGCTTGGATATAATGATGTTTTCCTATTTACTGGACAATATCACTTAATCTGTACAATCACAGTTGAAGGAAATTAAACTGACTCTGTTTCTTGTTCAGTAGCAATCAGTTGGGAAAGGAACTTATAACAAGGATGAAACTGAAACAAAGAAATCTATAATTTGCTGAAAGCTGGGATGACACTGATCTAAAATTGTAAAAACAAATGCAAATGGTAATGTCTATAGGACATTAACTCAATACCATTAATTTTGTAGTTTATAGCAGAAAATTTCATATAACCACAGTACCTACTACACATTTTTGTTGTGCTTAAATACCACAAAACTGTGCTCAGTTAGACTGGTGCATGATCCCTCTCAATCCAAGGTATGCAGTTATTTCAAAATAGGTTGGTGAAGGTTTTGTTATACATTCAATGTTGCATACCGAGCTGGAATTGCACTAAATGGCCAATGTGAATATACCATCAGCAAAAGGGCATCAATGATGCGAAATTTTTCTAAACTTTGTTTGCTCCTTTTTTTAGCATTATTTTTTTTTTTTTGGATGACATTAACATATGCAACAATACCTCCAAATTTGAGTTTGATAAAGGCTGAGCTTGATAAATAGAGGAAATGCATCAAACACATCAAGTCCAACCTTACATGTATCTTGGGACCATTTGTTTCGTGATCAGTCATGTCATATAGGTAAGTTCTGGAAAAGTCTAAGGTTTTGGTGTGAGGTATTCATGAAACTCAATATGCTTTACAGTTTTCACACGTTGCAAAAGATTATATAACATGATGTTTCAACTGCAGCTGTGGCAGTCGTTATCAGAATGCAGCCATAGCAATTTGTGTTGAAAACAACTAAATAGCTGAGTGAGCTGCTGGGTGCAGTCCAAACATTATGCTGTTATAAATAATGTACATGTAAACGTTTCCTCTAAATTTGAGGATATAAAATGTCTGAATACTGCTACCACTCTCCATGTACGTGCAAAATGCACTTTAAATTATAATCTAAATGTCAGAATTTAAGAAATACACGTAGCTGAAGGAAAAGTGAACTTAGTATCAGTAAATACTAGCAATGATTCTCTGGTCACCGAATGCGTGACCTGCAAAACTCGCCTTAGAAAGGAATGCCAAGACTGTTATACCATACTACACAACGTTCAAGTTTTGAACAGATTTTTTCGTTAAATGTCGTTAAATGATACGAAATTGAAGAATACATAAAACCATAGTTTTTACTAACTATGATATAACCAAAAGAATGACCATTGATAAGGGTGGTCTGAAGACCCTAGCGGATTTGTGATAGAATACCTTTAAAACACTGAGCTTATAATATGGTTTCGTTTGACAGTCCCCCTTATTTGTCTGTTATTAATTAATATCTTTTTTAACATTTACTGTAAGGGTGGGTTGCTGTATAATGCCTAATATTACAATTTTAAGTTTGCTTCCAGGCTTTGCTTTCATTTTTTTAAAAAGCTTATTCAAGTAGGTGTGCAGCCAAAAAAATTGCAGTCAAAAAAATACAAAACTGTTCGTAAATTCTACGACAAACTTACCAATAAAATCACATTGAAAAACATATAAAGAACCTTGGTGCACGAAATATTACAGCATCCCTTTTCTTGCTTATAAACCATACTGGAAAATAGAGTTAAATCAAAATGGAATATTTGAAAACTAACTCAAAGAACGCTTGCTCATATCATTCAGCGTGACCACTTGTAAACACAGCGGATACGGGCGTGAGGCGTTGACCAATAACGTCACGATATTGAAGCACGTGACCGACATTGCAGAGATGCTTCTAAAATCATACAAATAATATCACAGGAAACTAGGTTATCGAATGGCCTAGGTTTTTTTTTTTTTTTTTTTTTTTTTTGGAACTAGTGTGCTAACGAATTCAAGCAGTCACGGCAAAATAAAAAATGTACACGGCAAAACAAAAAAGTGTATACCGCCAAATGTAAAATTTTAAAAGTATTTTTTTTGTAAAAACCTGTAGAAAATTGCCATATAGACTAATAACTCTTCAGCTCTTTAGCTCTTTATCTTTTCTCTCCGAGGAATTTACTTTCAAAGGCTTATTTTTAAGACATTATCTATTCGATTTGCTAATTAAAAATAACTATTTTTCATTTACAGTACTTGTATCTATATTGGGCTTCCTGTGGGTATTTTTTGACAAGTTAATTTTAGGCGGGAACTGGCCGCGCGCGCGTGCATCGCATTTCCCGCCAAAGGACAGTGTGCCTCGGGTTTTGTTGCTGTTGTTCTTTTGTAGAAACAAACTGCCTAGAAAGATATTACGAACAGGAAAACAGTAAAAATTATTTCGGTTTTGTTTTCTGTTTACTTGTGGGGAAAGGTAAGAATGTCTTATGACTTTTCTTGGAGATTCTTTGCTTGAACTTTATAAAGTTATTAGTTACTGTTATAATTATGCTTAATTAGCCTGGTTGTAATGGCTATTTTTGTGATATTTTTTTCAAATAAAAATATTTCTGGTTTTGCTATAGGTTCAGTACTATTAAAAATGTTGATAAAGTTTGCTTATGGTTTAGTAATTCGGCCCTTATTAGTCTGTAGTGAATGAATAGTTTTTTAGAACGAGTGCATGGCATTTTATGAAACTGCACTTAGTGGTAATGAGTGAAGATAGATAAAGCTTTATTAAGCTAACATAGAGATATTATGTTGTAATACTGACAGAAAATAACAGGAAATCTAATTTTATAGCATTTATTCATCTTAGACAATCAAGTTGGATAGAAAAGATTCGTCATGGGAACAGCACAGATGGTCAGGGATCAAACGAAAACAGTTAGCGTGAGTATAAGCTTATTATGTGCTTGTCAAACTTAGTTTATTAGGAAATGGTTTATCGGTATTTTTGCAAAAACATTTTCAAAAAACATTCAGTGCAATCGAAAAAATTCCTCGAAGTTTTAATTTCTGAATATTGAATGGTTTACGGTTTGCAATATTTATTTTAGTTATGTAGGAGATGCTACAAAAAAGCCTTTACGTTTGCATTTTAATATATAAGCTCAATTGTGATCAATAAAGCTTAACTTTAAGAACTGACACTAATCGACACTAAGAACGTTCAAACCTGTAATAATAATTTAAAAACAATGAAAAACAATAGAATTATCATAATTTAGCACTATTAAGTATTACTAGGTCATTAATTTGCTGTTGTTGTCGTTGGTGTTGTTAATTAATTGCAGTGGTCAAGCATTTTTCCACCAGAACAAGTTACAGGTAAGAAATGTAGGAACCACCCCCGGTACCCTCTTACAAATTTGTGAAAATAATAATGCAATACAATACAATACGATATACTTTATTAGATGCTCCCAAGCGGGCTTTTCAGATCCAATTTACGATTATAAACCAAATTTAAACGAACTATTTGCAATGATATGAAAATTAAGCTAATAACATAATCAGATGATGATGATGATGATGATGATGATGAAGGATGAAGAAGACGATGATGATAATGATGATGATAATGATGGTGATGATGATGATGATGATGATGATGATGATGGTGATGATATGGAATCAAAATAAAAAAGGTGGTGCTACCCCAGACCCTCTTCCTGGATACATCCTTGATCTATGAGCCAAGTTATCAAAAAGTTAGTGATCATTTCGTTGTTCGTCACTGTAATTTCTTTTTTACAGAACAGCAATCCGCGCTTTTTGTAAAGAAATTGCTGGCTGTTGCTGTAAGTATCTTACCTAAAAGTAGCAGGCATAATTGTACTGCAAGGTCACGAGTCATGAGTTTGAATGAGTGAACTCAGTGGGAGGTATAGTTGCGGTCTGATGTATTATATATAGTAACAGTTTTCGAGGGTTGATGATGAAAGTTGAATCTTTCGAACATGTTCAAATAAAGCGGTATATGAAGTACCGGTTTAATAATAGTGTCGTCTCGTCTAAAGAAGTTGCGTAAGCAAGTTATCCAAGTGAACAGTCTCCTTCAAATAGGGAAACTACTTGAGCGAAACATATAGGTTATTTACTGGCCAAAAGGTCCGGATAGGGTATTGAGTTGAATATTGCAAATGTTTCAACATTTTGCACAATATCAGTTGTTTCTCGGCGAGGTTGCTTAATAATGAGCCTGCAACTTCAAGTATAATCGTAACAAGATATCAGAGCTGAAGTAAAAGGCGCGGTCAACTTCGGAATTGTTGCAGGAAAAATATTGCGTGCAACAAGTTTAATAACTTATTTCTTTTCTACCCTACTTTTAAATTATATACTTGTTTTTTCTTAATTTTGTTGTATTCGTTGTTGCTGATTAAAACTCAGGCGTATAGCCCCGGTTAGTAATACCAAATACCGTCCGCTCAAACAGCCAAACAGAACGCATGCGCACGATTTCTAAGGATAACGGACTGGAAAATATTTTTGGGGAACGAATTGACAAATTTTGTATTTCGACTTGTAGGGAACAAGGAAACAAACGAAAAAATACTTACTCGATGATTACATGCGTCTACTGCTGATAGATACACAGCAACATAATTGAATCAAGTATATGTAGAATATTCACTTGCAGATATTCAGGGCTTAATATTCTGCTTACGGAGCTCAGGCATCCCTTTAAAGGGCTCAAATATTGTCCCTGTAACAATCTTAGTCAGTTTCACATCGCATCGTTTCTGTAACAATCATTCATGAAGCAACATTGTTGACATGCTTCGTGTAGCACAAACCCGCCAATTCAGCTGTCGTTTTTTTGCGATAAATTCTTTGTAGATATTGCAAATACCTGAAAGCACTTTAATTAAACAACACTTGACATTATTCTCGCCATGCGCTTTGCACATGGGATCCGAAAGTAATCCGAAGTTTTACAACCCTTACACCGGGATAAACTTTATGTCAGTTATATCGTACTATGTCATTGAACTATATTTTCGCTAGTTAAATAGGATATGAAGTATATCTGGGTAAACTCGATGGCATAGTGTCAACTGCTTATTAATATGCAGTAGACACAAAAATTACAAGTGAACAAGGGAGCCCCATGCAACCCCCCTGGGAGGGCCTCATATATCTAAAATTAGCCATATTATATAGTATTGATTGGAAAATATTAATGAAATGTTACATTTTTTGTATTTCATTTTAGGTATCGAGTATAACATATCTCAGGTAGTTGTTAATTCTAATAATAGACAGTTTGATATTGAGCTTGAAGTATATTCATGTTCTATTAAAATAAATCCTGCGCAAAACTACCACGTTCGGAACGTACTTTCCCCCTATATTGTTAAAAACAAAGAGACGGGCTAGACTGATTTATAAGCCTTGTCACGGAGATTTCATTTTTTTATCTTCGCAAGAGCAATTTTTCCTGAGCATGCATTTGGAGACAGAAGACTTGAAGGTAAGGGGGGATTGAACTACAACCACTTTATACATGATTGTACATGTATTGATTCGTATTCATGTCATATTCAAATTTACCTAGATCTTAATTTGAAGATACTTAAAGACGATAGTGCATGTCCTGGCTCATGCCAAGTTATTCAGTGGTAAGTTAGTCTATACTCTTGGACAAAATAGTTGAGAATTTTGAGTTCGTAAGGATATCTCGATGTAAAACAAATTTAAGTCCCCGCCTTACAACCTATCCACCCCCCACCCCTCTGCCCGAGAAAAAAAAGAATGTTGGTTTTAGCAAGAGGCAGCCGTACTACCCCTTGAAAAGAAAATTGTGCTGGGGAGGGCTAGGTAGCTAATCTAATTGATATTTTATAGGAAATGTTTTTTTAGTTTGTATGACATGTGCGTAGTAACATGTACAGCAATAAGCGGCCAACAGATTGGCCCATGCATTGGCAAGTTAAAGATTTTTATTTTTTGGGTTATTGCAGGCTAAAAGGATCCTTTGACGCACTAGATAAGAAATATGTAAGTTATAATCCTTTTTACAACGTATGTTTATATTTTTTCCCTTAAAGCACAGGTAGCCCAAGCTTGGTTTCTGTGGTGTCCTGTTATAAGGAAATGTATGGGGATTCATCAAAAATTTCAATAAAATCATCAAAACGTGAAATAAAGCCTCGAAATTTTACCCTATCATTAAGAAATAGCACTTCTTTCGCTCTGCGTGGTTATTTTTTGAATTTAGCCCGTTTTAAGGATTTTTTCCCCCCGCCACTATTTCGATATAGATAATTTCCTTAATAGAGTGCAAACAATTAATCCGTGAAACACTAATTACTAAATAGTACGAAATAGTGCTAGTTTTAAACAATAGAAAACAATGGAATTTGCATGAAATTGTGCTATTTCGTATTACTAAAGTTTCACGGATTTACTGTGGTCAATCTAAGCCCCTTGAGGTTATAATGTTTTGCATTACTTTCTTCTTCCTAGTTTTCTCCTTTCTTTGTTTTTTCTATTTTTCGCTTTCTTTCTTTCCGTTTATTTATTTATTTTTCCTACTTAATTATCGTCTTAATTTTTTCCAGTCGAATATAATTAGTGAAAGCTTGAATTTTCTTTCTTGTTATTTTTTTAATAGTTACGCATGATAATTGTCGGGGTAAGTACATTTTGTCATATTTTGCATTCTAAAAGTGTTTTTAGCATGGTGTTAGTTCACCACTTCCTTATTTACTACATAAATGGTACTGATTTGCTAAACAACCAAAACACTAGTGCGCAAAAATATTTTTTTCAAATTTTTGAGAAGCTCCAAACCCATAAGTTGACACAACTGATGGACATATCTTTTCATGCGTATATCTGACCTCTTTAGTATGAGTGTAATGTTTTCCGATAGTCTCAGACCACGTGTCACTTCCTTGAGCATAAAATTCTTTGTTCGAGTTTATCCATATTCCTCAGTGTTCATGTGTCTCATTGTGTCTCATGTTCTCGTGCGCAACCGTTAAACAAAGAAATGATACTGTAGGGAGGAGTGACACGTGGTCAAAAATGGGAAGATATTTAGAAGGAAAAACTATCCTGTTTTTAACATTTAACCACTACTAACTCTCCCTAAAGCTTATTTCAGTTAAAGTAGTTTTTTTGTTGTTTTTTTTTTGTTTTTGTTTTGATAAAGATTTACGTGGATCCAGAAAACCCTGATGTAAGTATTTTTAACACTCTCAAAAAATGATTGTAAGCCGAGTCAACAGTCGAGTAAGGGGAATTACGTGGATTCTGTACCTTTGTTCGAGAGCTTAGTGTAAAATTACAATGAAAGCCTTAATTGCCACTAAATCCCGGTTTTTAATACCGACCGGCTGCCGATGAGCCTTCAGTACAGTCTAGAACCATAGGAGAACACTAACCAAACCCTTTTAGAAGAAAAAAACACAATTTAGAAGATTAAACGGCTTATCAAAACGCATGCTCGACCATGACGTAAAGTCTAACAGTAACGATCTTTCATATCATTTTCATTACAGAGTATTGTCGAGTCTTATACATTCAAGGTAATCATATCTTTCGTGCCAATCTTATTGGAAGAATATTGAAAATATATTAAAAAGCCTTGACTTTGCAGTCATCTAGAACTATCGGGTTGTACGTCAATTGAAATGGCAGTTATTAAAAGGATCATCTTGCTTGTATGACTTTTTTTTAATATGAATTTAATTTGAATCATGGAAAAAATGGTATACTTGATTTTTTTTAACCAAATGTGTCTTTTTAATATCTATCAGTTTACTTACAATAAAGACGGAATGAGCATCTTCAGGTAAAACAGCAAAGAAAATGATTAAACCTTATTATCAAATAAGATTGGAATCTACGGGAACCAAATAATACCAAGTCCTATTATAGTCTCTAAAATTTAGAGAAAAGCACATCCGTAAGGGTATATATATATAAGTAGCCATGAGCAGCAGACATGCATTCATACGCAGTTTTCTGGGATGTTTTAGTGGTGAATTGTATTTTCAAATTGCAGGACATGTATTGCGATATTTATAAAAATAGGCACAGATTTACGCAAAAGAAAGTCCTATATGCCTTTTGATTTTACTATAAATCTTTGAACAGAAATGGAAATAAAATTGCGAGTGCCTATACTGAAGCAGAAACCAAAAAGGCTACCATCAGATTGTTAAGGTGAGCATATTCCAAATTACAAAATTACATAGATAATTAAAAGTCAGTTTCGTTCAGTTTTTGTTGTTGTTGTTGTTGTTGCTGTTGTTGTTGTTGTGATTCTGTGTTGAACTCTTTAATTTGATTTGCTTATTTCTAACTCTAGAATGTATTATCTTTTCGAATAATTTCGTTTCTTTAAGGACTATAATACTTCTTACTCAAACGTTAACGTCATTACCCGGTAAGTTATGTCAGTTTTGAAATATTCTACGCATATTACTGCAAAGATTATTATACTAGTAGCTCTGATCAGAAATAAACTACCGTATCCGAGCAATTGAGGATTTTTTTCACATATTGCTAATAACTCTTATCTAATGAGAGGAAAAAGTGCTAGAAAAAGTGGCCCTTAGATCTTGAGGCCGAAGTCTGTTTTCAATGCCGAGACACTGTTTCGCCCTATCTGCACAGCCATTTTTATCTTGATTTGCATTATTTTTCGTTACTTAGCAATCCGTTTTCCAGAATATTGGAACAAGGTCAGAGATAGAAAATACCGCCCACTCTACGATTTTTGAGATACCAGACAGGAAAAAATATCATAGTGAGAATGATAGAACCTCTTTATGTTTTTTTCAGACGAAGCCTTGATGACCATGAAATTGCTATATTATGATGAAGGTATTCAAATTTATTTATCGGTCTATATGTATAGGAAATCGGACGATCCCGAGTACAATTCGGAATTTATAGGAACGAGTGATGTTTTGAAAGTTTTCAAAATTGGACGAGCCTTGAGCCGACATCAATTTGATAACTTTTAAAACATCCCGAATCAATAAATTCCGAATTGTGCGAGAAGATTGTGCGATTTTTTGTTTATAAAACACTCAAAAGAATTGAGCAACTTAATTGGGCTTCTACAGAGTACAATTTGGAATTTAATTGTACTCCTCTTGTACAATCAGAATCGAGTAATTTTGTAGAGTGTATTATAATTTAATGTTGGTAATTCAAACCGTGCCTCTTTCAAAACTTTTTTTGATCCACATCCTTTGTCGTTGTCGTTCTTCTTTGTATTCTATCAATTTTTGTCAGTAGGGAAAATTAAGTTTTCACTATATGATGATGAGAAAAGGCAAATATTTTCAATCATTTCACTTTTTCCAGTAACTCCGTCAACATACCAACCGCCAGGATTTAAGGTAATGACTTTATTCTTCATTTACTCTTTGGCTAACTTGTTTTACAAATGACACTATGAGCTATGCGATAATGTTCGGGGGGGAAAAATAATAATAATAACACGATTGCTTGTGAAGCAGATTTGTTTCATTGCAAGTTGCATAGCAAATGTTATTGGAGTGTCCGGGACTTTAAAAAGAAGGGCCCCTTTTCCCTCTACACCCCCTAGATCGGCCACTGTGTACAGATTGCAACAATTTATATTACGCGACAAACTGTAAGGCGTGACAAACCTTTTTTTATTCTCTTTACACTTTTCTCCCAATATTACCACAACCTTAAAATGCCTGTTCACTTTTTCACTTTAGGAAACGACGATGGATAACTTTCAATTCCATGAAGAACCAATGAATATTAAAGTCGGAGATGTGTCCACGGTAAGCTGATGAATAATGTTTAATCCATAAACTATCCATGGATTTCAAATTCATTATTTAGGCCACTTCAAAAGCCTTTGAAAAAGAATAGTGCGTTTGTTTTTAAGTCTTGTTCATCCTTGTCACCCCGCCTTGAAAGCTACAACTATAGTGATATAAATAGACATAAATTGGTATAAACAATAATTTACTAGATAAGCAATTTTTAAAATCAAAATTGTTCAGTAACGGAACATGCGGCAACGGATGATCACTAATCGAAACCCTTCCACTCCTAGGTGGGGCTTTAGTTTCGTTTCGGGGGGGGGCTGATGTTAGGGCTACAACTGACATATTTCTCTTTCTTTTTTCATACAAAAATAAATTCCCTAACGTGGACTAGCCTTTCCACACGTAAGTATTACAGGTTTTGTGACCGGCTCTTTATAGAGAGTTTCTACCCTGTTTCTACATTGTAAAAAAAACTTAGTGTGAATACGCGGTGCGGCGGGAAACATTCGTTATGTACCTTCCGACGCTAAAATGTCACAGGACAAGTTGACTGCGTGATGTAACGAGACCGTGTGCGACCATGTTCACTTTTCCTTAGAATTCAGTTTACGAATGCCATTATAGAATAGTAAATCAGTTTTGATGCATGAAAATTATATGTTGTCTTCTAATTGTAGAGTAAAACTTCGAATCAAGACAGAGCTCCATCAGTTTGACTTCAAAGAAGACGAGAACGAAGACAGTGCAGTTGCTACTAGTGGACAAGATGCTGAAATGCTACTTAGTGATCAGCAGCTTGAGGAAAATGACTCACATTACACCAAGGTTAATGTCTTCCATAATATAAACAGCTCTGGAGTTTTACTCCTATCACCGTTGAAGTGGGACCCGCGAAGTTTGATGTTTCGTTCGCTGACTAGCATTTCGATGACCGTCAATCAAAGAACTGCATGAAGTCAAAAAACAATATTTTAAAGTGTATATCAGGTCTAGAATTTTTTTACGGTTTTGGCATCTCTAGATGATATAAATAAATATTCCAAAAAAAATTTTTCGATTTCGAATTTTTTTCACCTCGAAATCAGCCTTCAAAGTTAGATTTCTGGCGACGCCCAGTCGTGTTGGCCGTGTTTTGGGAGACGCTAATGGACTGGCACTAGTTTTTCTGTGACGTAAATTCGGTGACACAGTTTAGATCGGCCTTTCGAAGTATTGTAAATATGCCTAGTAGGTGCGTGGTTGGAGGGTGTTCAAATATAACGAAGAAAGGCATAAAACTTCATACGATCCCTTATTTTAATGATGACCGACCAATAGCAAAGGCTAGAAGGAAAAGATGGGTCGATTTTGTGTTGAAAAGACGAGCAAAATGGACGCCTACGGCGACTTCGGCAATATGCTCGGAGCACTTTTCTCCAGAGGACTACAGTCAGCGTTACTCTTTCGGAGAAGACGACAGAAAGCTGGCACACTTAGTAAGGGATGAGACCGGAATTGTGTCATACCCAAAACTTTACCCAGTTCCATCGACTTGTTCAGCTGAAGCCAACAATTCTCAAAGAAATCGCCGAAAGGTAAGTCGTCGATCGATAATAAAAAAATGTCACACATATTGGACTATATGCCCCAACTGTAGCACTATCGTTTGTTTACTATATAGATTTTTCTAATATTATAATCATAGTATTATTCTCATATAAAAGCTATCAAGAAATAAGACATAAATGCATGACTAAATATTTGCATTCTTGCAAAAACTTGAATTGCAATATGCAAAATAAAGAAACAAATGAAATCAAACTAAGATATTCGAATAATAAGAATAATAATTTGTTATAATCATTCTCTTTGTTTTCTTTCCTTCCAAGACAAATACTTGCTGTAAGCCACTTCAACTACAATATCATTAGAGAGACAAAAAAGAAGCCAGATGGATCAGACCAAGTGAGATTTATTTATCCGAAGTTTAAAAATGGGGAGGCTACTGTAAGAGATGTGAGAATAAAACCAGATTATGGTAAGAATTGCTATTTCGGCACATCTGATTTAACAAAAAGTCAAAAAATACTTGTATACATGTTATTGTTTATCTTTTATCAATAGGGTATGTGGAAGAGATATACATCACTTTTCTCGAAGCATTGCAGAAAGAAGACATGTTAAGAGAGGCACAGAAAGAATTAAAAGAAATGACCCCACCATCAATGAACACGATGCTGGTAAAAGAAAGTAAAACTGTGGCTTTGGAAAAAAAGGAAAAAAGAAAGAGTATGGTTGTAGACAATGTACCACCCACAACACCATGTGAGTAGGATGTTATTTCCCATTGATGTTTCTAAGTTTGAAGAGTGCCATCATCATACCTGTGAAATTTGCTTAGCTGAATAGCACTGAATAGTGCTAACCAAACAAAAGAAAACAAATGAATTTGTGCTAATTATTACTACTATTTAGATTTTGTACTATTTCACTGGTTATACTGACTGCACTCTGTTTCAGTGTTCAAATATCACCAAGTCCTTATTCAGTGCTTTCACTATAGATCTTTCTTCATAATTAGACTGTTGTGTCTAAGTCATGAAGGTTTATTTCTAATATGTTGAATAATCTAACAGTCATAACATAATAGAAGTATAATATAAACTAACAATTTTGTCATCAACTATTCACTTCATGCTAATTTGTGCATTACTTTTATCAGTATCACAGGTACTTGAACAAGAAGCCAAAGCTGCCGAAATTAAGAAAACAAAGAAGATTGGAGAAGGCAGGATAGAGAAATCAATCCCTCATTGCACTCATTGCAAGAATCCCATGAAAGGACACAAGAATGTGAAAGACTGCCCTAAAAACCAGAAAAGCAGTTAATACTCTCTTGCTTTTAGAGTGAAGTTACTAAACCCGTGAAATAGAAATTACTTGTTAAGGTGTAATAGTCAAATAGACACAAAAGAAAACAATGGCATTAGAGTCTCAGTGCTAAGGTGTATTAGTCTACTATCCATTTCACTGGTTTAGTGACTTCACTCTTATATTAATATGTAGAAATGTATCATTTTGTAATACTTTTTACAATTAATTATTTTATAATTTTTTATTATAGTTGTAAGTGCAATACAAAGTGACAAATACAAAACAACCCTCATAAAGGCAATTTGAGTCATTTCTATTAGACCCATGATACAAAGTTGTATAATTAGTGAGGAGAGTCGAAGTAAAACAAAAGAAAACAGTGAATATCTACTACTATGTAGTGCAATTTTTTTCATGCTTCGAGTAAAATCACTCTAATGCAATGTTCTGTTTATAATATAATATGTATCACTCGTTATCTTCGTATCCACAAAAATCGGTGCTAGGAAACTGTTTTCTTATCGAGTGGTATGCACAAGCAGGCAGTGGGATTCTCTTGGATCCTCCTCCTTGATAACCATGAACCAATTGGGTGAATTCCCTGTAAGCTGTTGCACGGAGAAGCCTAAAATATGAAATGATAATTTGTTAGTATATAAACTTATCAAACAAACAAGAATATATTCTTGAAATAAACAACTGTCAGTTACAATTGCTATTTACATCATTATCATGGAAATAAGTAATACTTTAAAACGGCATGGTATGACTTGTAAAGCACGTGAACAGTAAAAGATATAAGAAAATAAGGAAGAAAACATTAGTCATAGTTATCTTACTTGTTCTGGGCCCATGTAATTAAAACTAAGCTTAGAAGAAAAAAAAGGATTTACTCACTCTTCTTCACTGCCAGTTTGTCTATACTTATATCCGTCGATAGTGCGGTACTTGGCACATGATGAACGTAGGGACCAGCGATTTAAACAAACAGGCTCAAACCCTGGATGTAAGGTCACACAAATGGGAGGTACTTCCAATTCTTCGAGCACTTCGGAAGACTTCAGTGACTCGAGACAACCCTCTATTTCGTGACAGCAATTACACTCTTGAGGTTTTTGAAGTAAGTCTTTCTTGCAATGACCGCATCTACACCTAAAAGAGGAAACGTTTAGATTTGCGAGTTAGTAAAAAAATCAAAACGAAACTAAATATTTTGCAAAAAGAGTGAGCTTGTAGCTAGATCTTGATAGTTACGTACCAAGCGCTATTCGGCGTGACGCCATCAAATCTTTCTTGAAGCTTTTCATTTCTCTTCTCGATTTTTGAAATTTCTTCGTTATATTCACTGAGCCAGTCCGCATCAGCAAGTGGTTCTGAAGAATATGGTCCTACCAATTCGTGAGATTCAGACCTGGGGTAGCTATCATCTGACTCGTGTGTTTCAGCATGTTGATGGCATTCGTCCTCTATTTCTCCATCCTCTTCCTCTGAATATATACTTGAAATCTCGCTTTCAGAGCTGCAATCACTCCCGTAATAGTTCGTAGCCATCTTGTGAAATTATATATTGAAATTTATGTTTTTTGAAGGAATGAAAGTCACTAACGGGTCAATGTTTACAATACTTTGTCTACTCGTATCCTTGACAATCGCTTTTCTCGGTTCTCGAATTTACGTCACTAGTTACCAGTCTCCTAAAACACGGCCAACACGACTGGGCGTCGCCAGAAATCTAACTTTGAAGGCTGATTTCTAGGTGAAAAAAATTCGAAATCGAAAATTTTTTTTTGGAATATTTATTTATATCATCTAGAGATGCCAAAACCGTAAAAAAATTTTAGACCTGATATACACTTTAAGGGAGATTTTGGACTTAACTAAAGATTCTAGGGTATTAGAAGATTCGCGGTAAAATAAAATATGAGAGCGGGAAGGACTGCAGCGATGGAGATAACATTTGCATCTTCTGTAGGGTAACATTATGCAACCATTGCATGAAGTTCAGTTGTCGTGTCATTGTACTCACTCAGAAAACCTCCAAGGATATCAATGATGACACTAGTGATGAAAATCAAGAACATCCTATCAATCCCTTGGATTCTACGAAAATGAACTCAAATGGTGGGTCTAGTTAAGAGCACCAAGATCACGTTTTGTGCTATTAGGAAAACCTTTCATAGAAACATATATGTTTTACTAATAATTGCAAACACGTTGCGCTCACACGCGAACATTTCCTCCTTTTCTCGCCCTTTACCTACCCTGTCTCAACATCCTCTACCACTTCTTCTTCTCACATTGTTCAATAAATTTATTGTATTTGGATGGAAAAAGAGACACGATGCTCAGTGCAGCGTCGCATATTCATCTCAGTGAAGTTACTATACTGGCGGTATCTGAACAGTTACCTCTACTGTCATAACTGGAAGCATGTTTTAAACTATTACCATCGCCATCGTTAATAATACTGCAAATGTCAGTTTCTCTTACTCTTATCTTTAATTATTATCATTTTAGCATCAACCAACTTTGACATGGAATGTGATCAAGTTCCTACTGAAAGTCCACAAATACCATGTAAGGTCAATAAGTAAATAACGAGTAGAACATAGAAACCAAGCTCTATCCCTGCTAATTGTTGAAGCTTATAGTTGTTAAGAAACAAAACTACCTAGTCGTATCACTAGATAATGTTTCAAGCCTGAGCAATAGGAATAAGCGTAAGAAGCGACCGAATGGATCAAATAATTTTGATCATAGTGTTGCGCATGACTTATCTCACAAATGAATTGCTATATCTAAAAACTTTTTTTAAATACGTAATAGCCATTGACGAATCAGCGACAGGATTAAAACCCGATGAAAAACATGTAACATCAACGTCTGGTGAGAACCAACAAGAGGACCAAAATGAAGAAGATGAAGTCTTGCAAGTGGACTGTGCATGTAGCTATAATGAGGTACTTCTCACTTGATGACCGTTAATAATACTAATAAAACAATTATAAATGCAAGTATAAGATTAAAATTAGATACACCATAGTCCTTTAAGGTTTTTATACTGACCTTTGTCATGATAAACAACAGGAAACATCATTCGAACTGTTAAGAAAAAAGACTCTGACGCATTTAGGGAGCGGTCATTAATTATTGGGGGGGGGAGGGCCGGTAAATTTATGGGGAGGGCTGCGATTTTTTGCGCCCTCCATTAGGGAGGGCCAAAAAATTTTGGGCGCATGCTAGAGGGAGGGTCGCAATTTTCTGGGCCCCCATATAATTCACAAAAACCTCCTGTTCAATATGTATCCCACCTATAAACTAGTTACAGAGTATAAGCCTCTGACTTTTTTGGTACAGACAAATTCTATTGATTTTATCAAAAACATTATTAATGAGTAATAACACGTCCAAACCATTTTTTCTTTGTATGTATGTTTTGTTCTACACACTATAAACTCGCAAAAATGTAAAAAATATCTATGATTGAGCTGCGATTGTTGTACTTTCATTGCTTCTACCATTATCAACATCAACACTATCATGACCATCTATTAAAATGAACATCTAAATCCACATTCTTCGCCTTGATTATCAGGATTATTGTAATCAACATCATCATCATCACGTACAACATTATCATAATTACCATAACCTAAATCATAACTATTTTTATAAATCGGTATAAATATTGACACGTAAATTGTCTTTATTATATAATTAACTATGAAATATCTATTTTTCTCTATTTCGAAAAATTGATATCTTCACACGTGAAAATAACACCATTGCGATGGCTATTCAAAAATACACGAAAAGAATTGCCTGAAAAGGCCAAAACATACTTCATTGATAATTATATAATAAACAGAATATTACATGGGTGCTTGGAGATACGCAATTTATCTTCTCGTGTTGAAAATCTCTCACTCGTTCGCTGCGCTCACTTGTGAGAGATCTTTTCAACACTCGAAGATAAATTGCGTATCTCCGCGCGCCCATGTAATATCCTCTATTTATTATTATTATCATTATAAATTGCTCTCATCATCAATGCTGACATCATCACCATCATCGTCGTCGTCGTCATCAACATCATCATTATCATCATCACTATCATCATTATTATCATCATAATTATCATAATCTAACCCTTGCTCTTCATCGTCATTATCTACATAGTTTTTTCAACATTTATATCTTGATTCAACAGCATGCGTAAATGTTGTTTTGCTCTTTCATCCAGGTGAGGTGATGATTTAGATATAAGGGCTACTGCCCATTTTCTCTCTCTTTTACCAAGTTTCATGATAATTGAATCCTGCAAATCTTGATGAGTACAAACATCGTCTCCTTGAACTGATGGGGCTATTTCATCCAAAAGCTTGATAAGTCGGTTTTGTAACAAACTCGTTTCTTTTTGCAAAGTTTTTGAGGATGTAATGATCCGTTCATCAAAGCCGTGTGCAGTTTTTTGTCCTGTCAGAATTCTACCCGACGAGTGAATGGTACTTCGTAAATGTTCTTTGAGGACGTTCTTAAGAGTAGTTAGTGATTCTTTGATACTTTTTATATGTTCCAAGTTCTGTTTAATAGAGTGTGAGTCATGTGGTTTGAGAAGTACGTGGTTGAAAAACGGCTAGTAGCACAATACTTAGAACATCTTCATCATCTGGAGCAAAGGGAAAAAAAGAGGGCAGAGACCAGAGAACTTACAAGGAAGGAAGAAAAGGAGAAATGTTTCAACGACTTTAATTAGAAGGTTTATACAGGGATGGAGGTCTGAAAAAATTAAAGGTGTCAGTACTCGACGTGTATATAGAAAACAAGCGATTAAAATCTCCAGGGGAGCAAAAAAAAAAAAAACCGAAAAAGTGGATGCTGTGACAATGGATATTGCTTGGTCACTTTTGCCAACTCAACAGCCTACTAAACAATAGATTTTACGAGACTGACGACAGCGTGATGATGACCAAGATGAGGATGATGATATAGTGGTTGAAGAGATTGGAAGCGATGACGATGATCTTTCATCATTATCCTCTTCAGACACTGAAGATGAATTGCATCAAGAAGAAGAACAAATTGCTAGTCTGTTGAACACCACAAGATCAGGAAGAGTTTGCAGAACTTGGAGGGAGAGAGCAAGTGTTGCTGACTAAATTTTTTTTGGCATAAGAACTAACTAGAACTATTAAGTATTTTTACTATACTTTTCCATCATAACATTTTCAAACCGATGTATTTTATAAAGAATAAGTGCCTCGCAAGCAACACCACATATCAATCTAACTGCTATGTATGCTTATAGTTTGCAACGTTCCAGATTTATATACAAAAATTAAAGCTATTTATAGGAGGGGGAGGGCTGTAATTTTTTGGGCTATCTTGTCAGAGGGGGCCAAAATTTTTAGGCTCAAATTCTATGTGGAGCCAAAATTTTTGATCCCTAGTTTCAAATAATTTACCGGCCCTCCCCCACCAATAATTAATGACCGCTCCCTTATTATGAAGATTATAATTTTTACGCAACTCACGTAGCAGATTCCTACACGTGTTTGATGAATCTGTTGAAAGAACCTCGCGTCACGCATTTATTTGTAAAAAGCTTAAAAGCTATCGTTAAGTCAACGATTGCATTGAATTCACAGCACCGGCGCCTAATAACCATTCTTGTTCTAGGATGACGGTCTAATGATAATGTGTGGTAACTGTAATACATGGCAGCACGCTGTGTGTTATGGAATCCTAGAGGAAGACGAGGCTCCTGACTTACATGTTTGTGCCACCTGCTCAAAGGTATTTTCCTTGTTGTCGATTTTGGCCGATCAAGTTTCAAGTTAAAATAATCATTGGATTTGATTCTTATTAGAGATACCGAGACTATAAAGATTTTAAAAATGAGGTTATTCATCTTGTTGGTATTCATTGTATCCATAATGATACAACGCAGTAAAGCACTAAGATTTTTCTGTCATAACTGCGTAGTCGTACCGAACGCCAAATATACAAAAGAAAATCACTCAGCATATTTTATTGTGTCATAACTACGGTATACATAACATTAAAAGAAAATCAGATATGATATGTTGCAATATGAATAGTATAAAAAACAGCAAAGGCAACCAAATAATATGCATGGTATTTCCCATTTGTAAGACTTAACCCAATCGGTCGTTATTGACCACGCCTTACGACAACAGCGCTGTTAAATTAATTTGCCTGATAATATTTTTGTTAATAAACAGAAGAGAGGGGTTTCCGACGAGTGTACAGACCCGTCGTTTAGGGAGCTTGAACCAGCATCACTTCAGGTAAGGTGCTGTCTTGTGACTACTGTCAAGTGCTATTGAATACAGCTGTTTATTTTAAAAAAAGGTTGGTGAAGTTTTTTGTCGTATGCTGCATACCAAGCGAAAGCGTAAGCGAAAGGTCTTCCAGATATATAAAACTTTTATAAAACTTTGTCTGCACGTTTTTTCATCTCATTTTCTTCTGTGTTCGCATTATTTTACATGTAAAATAGTTTCAAGCTTGGTAAATCATATGCAACATGCAATATGCAACATGCAACACGCAACATACAACATGCAACATGCAACATGCAACAACCAACATGCAACATTCAACAAAACCTTCCCCAACCTTTTTTTGAAATAGTTATTTATGATGGTTTTCATTACCCCACAATTTATTTCTTTGTTCTCAATCTTATTTAATTTTGTTGGAATCTTTGCTTAAGTAACATTAAGCTAGGGCCTAGGGGAAGTGTCCAAGGGTCTTGTGACCCTTAAATGTGAATGGTGCTTGTGACTTGGGGGAGGGAAGGAAAGGAGGATTTGTTGAGGTTAACTCTATTCTGATTGAAATGCAGTAAAGTTCGCAAACATGCCAAAGAGAAAATCAATCAACCAAATAATTACATTTTTCAAGAGTTTCATACCCTGCTAACCAAAAGACCTTATTTTAGGTTGGACGTACTGTTTTCCCATTTCAAACTATCACACATGATTCTCTCTCTTGGGAATAGAATTAATTTTTCATCATTTATCCATGTTTATGTATGTGTCTTCTCATGTACAACCGTCAAACGAAGAATATTTAGCAAGGTTGACGAGAGTATACATATGACGAGTTTTGTTCATTTCTTAATTTTTCTTTATCTTAATTGAAGGCCAAGTGTCTTTGGCGCAGAGCTCTTTCTGCGTGTAGCGAGATGAGTAGAATTCTGCCTACCGGCCTTTCCCGGCGACTTGGTCAGTATTTTTTAGGCTAGTGATTTAAAGTCTGACGTTGATGACTCGAGTAACTTTCAAAAAAATTTTCTCTTGTAACATGGCGCGCGGTTACGACGTTGCGCTAAAATCATCTCGTGTAAAAGCACCTTAACGATAGTTTTTATTACGGATTATAGTTGATGGAATGATCACAGAGATTAACTTTGGTCGTATTTAAACAATTAATTCAAATATGTTTTCATATTTTTGATGCATAATTGGTAAGTTAGTTGTTCTGTGAAAAATAGCTCCGATTGCTTATTTGCCAGTTTTTGCGATACAATTCATGGTTTCCAACTTATTTTCTTCAAACCTCAAAACCTATTGTCTAGGAAAGAAGCTGTTTCCTGGACACCCCGTTTTTCTTTTAATATTAAGCCATGTGTATGTCAACATATTCAGTCATCTAATTAGTTAAAGTCCAATGTAAGCTCACTCACTCACTCATTCATTGTTTGTTTGTTTAATAGCGACTTTTTTTTTGAAATTCTAGGAATCGAGTTGAGTGTGGCTCATGGTTTGATAAACAGACTTACTAAAGAGGGTTTTGTTCGTAGCGCACTTAAGGGGAAAAGGTAAATTAGTAATGTTTTTTTTTTTTTTTTGCAGGCGTCCCATGCGGCATTCGGGGAAAAGGGGGAGGGAGACTCCGATTTGCGGGTTCTACATCTGCAATTTGGTATCCCTTAGGGTGTCACAAATCTAAAAAGACTACCAGAGAGTAAGCCAGTATCTCCTTGTGTGGGTTTGAGGCAATACGATACCTGAGTTAGATAAAATTTAACCATAAAAGTAATAATCAAAACCCACCATAAATGTAATAACTAAGTATAACCTTCCAACCATAAATGTAATAACTAAGTATTCCGGAGAGTCAAACAAAGTGTTAAATCAACAACCAACTCTGAGCAGCATGGGGCTTTTTCACGCGGCAGCCATGTTGGTTGGAACAATAGATTCTACCACGCATAGCCTTGCATACAAGAGCTTGAGAATAAACTTATGAGGGTCAAGCAAAGGTTTTTTATTCTCATGAGGATAAATATGGCTGTCGTGTGATAAAGGTCTATTGTTTGAGTGTTTCGTCAAACACAGTGGGTGGGGTCACATACCACGTGATAGCTTGTATAAACAGCCGTTTTGAATACGGATGGAAGTGCAAGGAACGGCTGTTAACGCTGGATTATTACGTGACTGTGGGATTTGTTTTGTGACAGAGAGAAATATGATGTAATAGTCCTAAAATAAATGAATAAGTTAATTTTTGTTTAACTGTTATTGAAATTGTGCGAAACTTTGCTCCTGTTGACGCAGACGTCTATACGCTTGACCGTGGGATTTGTGAGAAAATGTTATGTACATGCGTATGCAAAACGGCTGTTTACACAGGCTATCACGTGGTATGTGACCCCACCCACTGTGTTTGACGAAACACTCAAACAATGCTGCTTAGAGTTGTTTATCGATTGAACACCTTGTTTGAATCTCCGGAATACTTGGTTATTACATTTATGGTTGGAGGGGTTATTACATTTATGGTGGGTTTTGATTCATTACATTTATGGTTAAATTGTATTAATTTATTGTGGGGTCGATTATTACTTTTGTGGTTGACTGTTATTACATTTATGGTTGTTATTACATTTATGGTTGATTTTTATTACATTTATGGTGGGTATTACATTTATGGGCGTTATTACATTTAAGGGTAATACACCTGGTGTCCGGCACAAGCTGTCACACGTATCTTTAGCTTGGTCGTTTACTAAAATAATAATAATAATAATAATAATAATAATAATAATAATATAATTATACAGCTTCTCATTAATCCCATATTGGTAACTGTCCTATTATCTTCTTAATTGGACAGGTCTTGTTGATATGGTATTAATTAGGCAGCTATATAATTAATAGGTAATGGGATTTAATGCTCCCCAATCAAGAAATGATTAGACTCGAAAAATTCCTCTGACTGCCAAATTGGACTCAGCCTACGGCCTCATCCAATTTTGTCAGTCCTCGGAATTTTCCTCGTCCAATTATTTCTTAATTGGACAGCATGGAGTTCTATTACATATACTAATAATCGTGCTTGCTTGAACTCGGACTTTTTCCCGAGAAAAATGAGCTTGATGAAACATAATTTACATCTCTTTACTATCTACATGTTCATGATGATTACGTCACGTTCTTATTAAATCAATGATATAGAGAATCATAAAGCTGAAGTTATTTTTCTCGGTCCTGAAAAAGAAAACTTATACACACTAAAAATAACTAGCTCTGATATGCAATTAAAGTAATGAAATAATCAAACATAATGTCGAATAAATTATCCTGTTACTTAGACTTGGAAAAATCGTCAACAAGGCCAAGTTGAGTTCGGATGATATCAGGACTTACATGCAAAATGAAAGGAGGGATATTCATAAGGTAATTCCTGTAAATTCTCTATACAAATAAAGCTATGCTGTCAATAGTATAATTATAATGGTTTGTTGGGTTGGTGGCATGGGCAGGCAGGCGGGTGGTTTTAGAAAGGGGATTTCATCTTTAAGATAGTGTACCAAAAGTTGAGTGAGTGAGAAACGTAACCATTAAGTCCATTTTGCTCTAACATCTCATTGTTCATTTTTAGCCTCATAATGTTGACGACATTACAGAGAAAGCTTCGCAAATAAACTTGTCTGGAAAAGTACGTCCAAAAAGAACGAAGGTCGGTAAAGCAAAATCTTAGATAAAAATCGAAGGGGCATATTTTTCAGTTATTTTTTCCTGTCAGATGTAATTCCTTTTTCACTTAGTATGATTTCAATTCTTAGGATCAACACAAAACCACAGTTTCCAAGGGAACGAAAGAAAGACCCAAAAGCGCAAAAAAGGCAATAGCTACGATTGATGGGGTACATATTTAGTCACATACTCTGGGTTCCAGAGGTTATTTATTCTTGCTCCTCAGCGCTTGCCGTCAAAGTTTGACTGGATGTCGTGACGAGACAACCACAGGAAGGTGGAAAGAACCTCTGGAGTCCAGGGTATTAGTGATAATGAGTTGTGATGCAACAAAACTGTATGAGACACTCGAACTGTGAACACTTTCCTTTTGTTTTTTGTTGTTAAATGCGCTCTTAAAATTTTTCTTCTCTCGATTATTTCCGCCCAGGCAATACACTGATCACTAATATACTTCTAATCACACAAAACGTATCTATTTTCAGTATCAAGAGTTCGAGATTTCCGACAGCCAAGAACCAGCTCAAGACGATGGCGAGATCCCAGCAAAAAAACGCAAAGCCAGCATTGCAAACAAAGCGATAATAGTCTAATGATGGAAAATCCATATATTTTGCATACCCTGCATCAGCGGTTTAATTTGAATTTAATCTCGAAATTTCTTTCTTCCATCAATTAAACGATCTATTCTTTTTTTTTTTTTTCTTTTTTCTTTTTTTACAATATATTATATTCTTTCTTTTTTCTTTGTTAAAGTTTTCACGCCCAGGGCCTCTCATTTTGCCAGTGTATATTTTTTTAGTGCCATTTAAAGCATTCATGTATGTAAATGTTTTTTAGTGAAAATCAGTTCTAAACGGCGTAACTGTCAGTTTAATAGGTCAATAAGCTATTAATATTCATAAAGTGGCCGTTTGAACGTTAACCTCTCCTCTCCTTTCTTCTTTCATAATCAGTACCAGCTACTTATGTATGAGATTACTCATTATTCAATATGCAAGGCCTTTTTTACTGTTTACCTACGACAAATGCAGAATTATTTTTTGCTTTGACTGCTTTAACTTTTGCTGACCAGCCTGATAGGGTGGGGATGGGGCTTCATAGATCATCAGTAAAAAATTTTGTTGGGAGGTAAAATCTTTTCATTTTAAAGAAAGCTATTTCCTTGTTGGGTAAAAAAATAAAAGGAGGAGGGCGACAATCTTTTAAAAAGTTGACTGCGAATCCCTCCAGCTCCTCCACTGTAATAACCTCAATATTATGTCAAAAACCTCAATATTATCAACTTTCATTCAAAGTTGCAAGGTTACCTTTTTCTCAAAAACAATATTGACAATAAATGGCGGCAACATGAATGACTGACGGTAGTCTATTGCAAACTACACGACTCGATTTGTGTCGGGGTGGCCGCGTAGTAATGCAAACGGCGGTAAAAGCAATTGGATCAGGTATTATTGCATATTCTAATGTATTACGTTGTAAAGGTGCCATACAAAAAGGTTTTAGATCGCGATCAGCCACCTGGTACACTGATCTTTCAGTCAGGTGTAGCACTTTTTGCCATTTACGGTGGCTGAGTCCACGATGTGCGCGTGCTCAAAAACCTGAATAATATTCACGATTTTATCGAAGAACCATACGTGTTTTGAGCTTCAAGAGGGCAAAACCTTCGGCTGTTTGTAATCTTGTATAATGTGTGGCGATCAATCTACTTTTTATTCAGAACGGCTTATTTAAATGACAAAACTGGCCGAACGTCCTTGGACTGCATTGGAATTGTTCTTTTTTTCGTCTTTTGCTATTTTTTCTACGATCTACGTACATCTACATTGATTATTTTCTTAAGAAGTCACTTGATCACTTGAATTGATCAGTAATATTAAACTGCTTCGCTCGATCGAGTTTATTAGATTTTATTGCTGAATATCGCCGTGACTTTGGGCTGTCTCTATGGAGAATAAAGTCCTCCAGAGCTTGAAATCAGACTCTCTTCTTGAGTTCTAATTAAAATAGCTTTTTCCGCGATAACCGGCCCGATCGAGTCTTCTGAAAAATCGAAATCTTGACGTTGTACCTAATAAACGTTTTTGCTTACTTTTCAAAATACACCAGAAAAAAAGGTCTAACTCATTGAAATTTTATTTCAGGCGTAAATTTTATAATTTTTCTTCAATTTGCATCTTTCCTTGATTCTTTTATTTATGAATAATTCGAAGATAAAACTATGTGCGAGTGTGCGCATGCACAATGTGCCCCCACGGCGCCTACAAGTGCTAGAAATATATCCCACATGGAACATCAGCATCTCGTTTCCTCATATAAATATCAAAGTAATCTATATTGTATATAAGAGCTTTGTGCTTGTTAGTATCGCGTAACATTCGTAATCAGATGACGTAAGACGATCGACAAACGTTTAATTATCGATCTGCTAACATCTTAGTGAGCGAGTGAGTGAGCGAGTGAGTGACACATTTGCATATTCAGACCCCTCACAATAACTCGTTTCTACGCTTCGCGTATCCACGAGTAAAAAAGCAAAGTAAATTAAATGACAATTCCAAAGAATACCAACATTACAATTGGCAAGAAATGTGCAAAGCAGGAATCCAAGAAGTTAAGAGTTTTTGAACTTGACAAGTACCTGCATCACCATAATTTGTACAAAAAAGATATATATATTAAAATAGAAAGTTGAACTTATTTCTCCTCATATTAGGCAGCAAATATGTGAGAGGATCACACAAAATACTAGGGAAATATCTGATGAATGCAAATCAGATTCTGAAAACAATCATGTACCACAGCAATCCAGTGGAAGTGACACCGATGAAAATGAAGATGAAAAAGAGGGTGAAGAAGAGGTCTGCGAAACGAGAGCCAATCGCTATGGCCGTACAGTTGGCTCCTGGAAATCACGTTTCTGAAATACTAAAAAATACTTAAAAGAAATAAGGTATATCTAGTTTGTGTGTGATGTTCTGTTGCTATTGTAAGGATGTGTGTAGTTTGTTTTTTTTTGGGGGGGGGGGGGGGGCTGTACATTTTTATATTTGGTAGTGGGGTGGGTCATCGAAATAGAATTCAGTTCCTTACCATGGGGGCTGGCGTTTTTTAAATATTTAAAACATGCAATTCCTCCGTCCCCCCCTCCCAAACATGAATGCTTCCTTATATCTTTTTTTTTAAAAAGAAAAAGATGATTTTTCTAACACATGACCTGATTTTTGTTCGGCTTTATGCCGGAGAGTTTTCAGGAGAGCACTGAAAGGACAAAATATGGCAGATCGATGTGTTTCTTTGTCGTTTTGTCAAAAATATCCAGTATTATTGTATGTAGAATAATACACTACCCGTCATTATTGCAATCTAAGAGTCTGCATCTTTTATCCTATAGACTATTAATTTTTTCTGATCACTTTCGGCGTGGCGCCATTTTGCTCCAAAAACTCGCCCGTAGGCATCCATTAAATGCTGATTATCTCGAAAACAAGCTAAAGACACCCTATTTTTCTTTTCATATTTGGAATCAGCATTAAATTTCAGGTTAATTTTTCCAAAGTATTGTTTTATGGGTTTCCTGTGTTTAGCTTGAACAAGTCGCTGACCTAGTGTAAGTGTGATTGCGGGCACAGATTCGTTGAGTGTCATCTGTCGTTGCACGTGGAAGAAATGGAACGCAAACCCAAAGTTGCTAAAGTACAGGTAAGAAAATATCTTTTCTTAATACTTTACTAGTTCACAAATTAATCTAACTATTGATATTATTTTAGCCTACGCCATCAGACATGGAAATTGAGGCCGCAAAGGCCGTGGTTGCGGATGAAACGTTGGTTGCTGGTGGTTCGACAACTCTAAACGGCCATCATGAAGAAAAGGAAAAGGACCAAAAGACTCCTTTGGCAGCTGAAATGACCAGCGCTGATTACTATTTCGATTCTTATGCACATTTTGGTGAGTGAAGGTTTGGACAGTTTGACATAACGTACGCTTTCATAGAAAGATATATAGTCGATTAGAATGTTGGCTTAGTTCAACAACGTAGAAAATTATTAGATTTTCTTCTGCATTGATTAACCGTAAGTCTTCTATTTCAACATGGTGTATTTGCATTGATAACCCCATCTCATTTAGTTTTTTTGTATCTTTCCACATTATCCATTCGACATTTTGCCGATCAAATATTCAAACGGTGCTTGGTTTGGTGGCATATAGGCATACACGAGGTGAGCGATTGTCTACTTTTGATTATATACTGGGGTACCTGTGGTAGCCCACTCATAAAATAACTGTCTTCCGATTCCTGAGTGACAAAATGAACAAATTTTGCAATAGTACCCAGGGGCCTTTAGAACCTTACCCAAAAGACCTTTGCATCTGCTTCAAGGTTCCAATCTTCATACAATCTGATCAAATAGCATGTACTAGCAGTCAATCAATGTCACCATGTCAAGTGATTAGGAGAGGGTGGAGCTAGCAGATCATGTGATAGACATTTCAAATTTAATGGCCAATAGATTGATTTTGCTTTGCTTCATGCTTTGACTCAGCTATTCAAAGTAATATTTTCTGTAACGGAAGATCAGTACTAAGGGATAAACTAGTCAGTTAATGTGTTGAGAACTAGTACGGGACTGATCCATGACTTCAACTTTTAAATTATTTTGCAAGCTATTCTGATAATGATGCTATATTTTCAAGGTGTTTTGGCTCTAAAAAAACTACTACAAATAAAATGTACACCTCGCTGTATAGCTCCTACTTAGGGTGGTTTTTATAAGACTGTGAAAGCCTAAGGTACTATGAAAATAGTTGTGACATGGCAAGGCATGTGCCAGACCAATCACATTTATTGAGAATTTACTCTCCATCCACTCAAATACCCAAAACATAGAATAAGAAAGCTACCGACAAAACTACTCTATAATACAGCCTTGGTATTATGTTATAGTGGCCATTGTTATTTTCATTTATTTCAGGAAATGCTTAAAGATGAAGTTCGTACATTGACTTATCGAAACTCAATGTACCACAATAAGCATTTATTCCGTGATAAAGTAGTGTTGGATGTGGGCTGTGGGACTGGAATACTATCAATGTTTGCAGCTAGAGCAGGAGCCAAGCATGTTTATGCGGTAAGTTAAATTACATACACTATAGCTCAGAAGTTTACCACTGTACAGTGTCTGCATGTATTATTTAGACAGAGTGCATTAATTCATGACACACATTTAAACATGTAAACCATGCCTTGAGACAAGTGAGCACTTTACACATTTTAGTGTAATTTTAATTCTTTATGCAGTCTTTTAAAAGAAAGGCCATAGAAATTCAGTAATGTAATTCATATTCCATATTATCTCAGAAATCATGGTTGTTTGACCAATCGCAGCACACCAATTTCTATATTCAAGTCTAAAATTATACTAAAAGAATAATGATAATAACTTTATTTAACTTTATTGACCAAACATTGCGTCACTTGGGAGACAATATAAACAAAAGCATATCGGAATGACTAAGGCCAAATATTTCTTTATCAGATGCTTTAATGGTCGCCAAAATGTCTTGAATTATCGAATAAAGATTCCTTAAACACCTATGTTCATAAATAATGTTTGAAGTTCTGAAAAGAGCACGAAAACTACATCTGAAGCCAAATTCAGTCAGTCTAGTAAGTGACACCTTGTTGAAGCAACACGTCACATCACGCTTGTATTTCTATTGGAACACATACCCTGAACGAAATGCGTGACAGTGTTACGCTTTTTGACACATTTATTGCAAAAAAAATTATTTCACAATGGATTAATTTTATTGATTTTTGTCCATATTTATGTTAAACTAGCCAACTATTTTATGCTGATCACCTACTAAAGCATATATGTTGGAGTCGACTCGTTTCGGTACACATCAGAGAATTGGGGAGTTTCACTTATCAATCACTTTCATTAATCGCTTTCAAAATTCTTTTTGACACCATTCTAGAACTTTAAATGAATCCAAACAATGATCTTTCAATTGAAAGGTTTTATTTAAAGGTTTTTCGTGACAATAAAGGATTCAAAACGACTAGATCGGGGTCAAGTTGCAATCATTTTTGACACACTAGAGACTTGTCTTTCTTCTCTATCAACTCCATTCATCAGGCTTGAAACTCTTCTTAACCATCATTCTAGAACTTCAAATGCATCCAAATGATAATCTTTCAATTGAAAGGTTTTATGTTGAAGTCAAGTTTTGCTCGCGTATAGTACACAATCAAATCGTGATGAAATCGCAAACAACAATAAAGAAAGGTTCGAACAAATTGCGAGCAGATCGCGAGCACTCAGTGCGATCAGCTAGCGATCAAATGTACATGTATGTTTTTGGCCTGTACTGTAACTCATATTACATGTAACTTGTGACCTTGGCCAATCAAAATATTTCATTCCCAACATGCAGTTGGTGATAACACTGGAGTTGTCAGTTATAATCAAATCTTGACTTTAATGTCAACTTTGTCCTGATTTGGATTTTTTTTAGAAATAGATTGTGCCATATGAATGGTCAAATTTGTTAGAGTTGAAACAAATTCATTGTAACAGTCAGACAGTGTCTCTCAATAAACCTCAGTTTTTAAATTACTAAACCAACAATGACTTAGAAAATGACTTCGAAAACTAAGTGACATCATGCATTGAACAGACGAGCAGGAAACAGAATGATGTCACCTTCCTTTTTAGCTCGTGAAGAGCTATCGAGGTGGCTAGATTTCACATTTTTCGGATAACTCTTCTCAGCCAATCATTTTGGGTAATTCCCGTAACCATGGAATCCTTTGTATTTGCCAAGTGACGTCACTGTAAGAATCCATGCTGTTTGCAGAGGAAACCATTTTGGATTTTCGATCACTTCATAATCACATGTAATGAGCAGCATATTTTGAGTATTCTTAGTTTATGCTCTTTTTATTGGACCTTGTGATATGAGATTGTCGTATTTATCATTAAACTGGAAGAAGAATCCAGCCTGGTTTGTCATATATTGGATGGCAATTAGACTCGGTCCAGATAATCTCAGAAGAATAATTTCGTAACCAGAAATTGGAAAAGAAAGATCAGAAGCAAATAATTTAATTAGTTAAGACAACAATTTGTTTGCACAAAACATAACTCCGACTATCGCCTTACTATATAGCTCGGGTCATATACCCTCAATGAAATGAGTCACCAAGTGTCATTTGTTATCATCTTAGTTCATTGGTACTCGAAAAGCTTAACGAGCTTACCATGGGTTACCTCTGATTATGAATTGGTAGAGCTCTTACACCAGGAAGTGAAAATCTGTGAGCTCAACATTAGGTTGATCAGTAATGAGAAACTAAAGAGGATCCAGAGGAAGAAATATTGCAACTTCCCAACGCACATTTTTATTTTTTTCAAAAAACAATTGAATTTTATTGTAGAAAACATCCCAAATACAAAGTTCAGTTCGACATAAAACTGAGAATTCATAAATACAGTCTTTAATAAACAAACCCAAATCAAGTTCAACTCTAGACTGTTCACCCTCGTAGGGATGTTGGTTCATATTCCTCGCAGATTTTCTTTCTGACTGATAGCAAAAATCTGGACAAATACGAGTCGAGTTCTTGAGGTAAAATCTCTGCAAATGGTCAAGTCTCCTCAGTTGTGAGAAATAACTGAATGAGCAACAGGTCGTTCTTTGTCTTTTTCGGTTGTTGCATTTTCCTCCTCCTCGATAAAATCTATGATGTCTTGTAAATCAAGAGGTTACAAACCTTTCAGCCATGTTTTTTAACATAATTTTTGATAATTTTAACAACATTATCGATCCAGTGAGCAATCTTTGCAACCACATACGAGACAAAGCTGCCAACCGTTGTGATTTTCCCGTGCCTGTGAGAGCAATGACGTCACAGAATACTGAAAACTGATTGGTTATAATTTTACATGTGAAAATTATCGTATTTTTACATGTGTTGAAATTTCTCTTGTAGAAATCTTTGTAAGCAACTATAGTTTATATAGAGGATATTACATGGGCACGCGGAGATACAAGATTTATCTTCGAGTGTTGAAAAGATCCCTCACGAGTGAGCGCAGCAAATGAGTGGGAGATTTTCAACACGAGAAGATAAATTTCATATCTCCAAGCGCCCATGTAATATTCTGTTTATTATATGATTATATGATATTATATGCCTTCATCTTTTCATTCTAGATTGAAATGTCTTCTATTGTTGATCATACGAAAACTATTGTGAAAGATAACAACTTGGATTCAGGTTAGTCATTGTGACAGTTTCCATGATACATTCAAATGTATCGTGTATTGACGGTAACCGTTCATGACGCCGCCTTGTCATGACGCCCCCAGCTATATGACGCCCCACGTATACCATGACGCCCCCAGTCTGTACTACCATGACGCCCCTAGTCTCTATTAACACTTATTTAATAAGAAGTTTAACGATAATAATATGGCGCTACGAACCCATGTAAATCCAACACTATTGGAGTTGTTTCATGGTCATTACGGTTTTAAATAACTTGTTTCTACGCTTCTCGTATCCACAAGTTAAAAACGATACCTACGAGCTGGCGAACACTAAATCTCTGTAGTTAAGCGATGTACTTCTTGAATTTTGTCATTAACAATTAGTTCCAAAACATGATATAGCTGAATTAGGAGTTAAAGAACATCATCTAGATGTATTAGGAATTCAAACCATAATTCTAAGACATGTTCATCGATCAAAACTTTTATTTTGTGCGATCAAGTCACGTTGTTGTTAGGAAGCACTCTCAACATGGCCCGTGATCAACATTTCGGAATGCTTTTATCGGCACAAGAAAGTTATAAAAAATTCTTCATATTTAAAGAACATCATTTCGGTGCATTTGGAGTTCTAGAACATCATTTCACAAAGAACATTAAAACTTTTTTGTAAGGATTGTTTTTGAGACGCACACCTTTGTGTTTCAAACTCTTTTGTTATTTACACAAATGGATAAATATGTCCATTTCGATAGCTTTTTCAAGTGGTTTCAGCAATTGCCGGGAAAACCAAAATATTTCTTCAAGGCATCTGTTTACAGAATAGGTTTTGAAATTACGAACAGAAAGTTGAATAAACTCAACCTCGGAAGTAAATTAGACAGTGAGCCGAGGAATCGAAAGTGACACCTCGCTGCATTCCTGGGTGTGTTACAAACACGATGCGTCACATCAACGTATCATTTGTATTTAGATTACAGTAATATCCAGAGTAATATCATAGTTACATGTAACTACGATAATTTGGTATGCTCTTTTGATTTATTTTCAATTTTGTGGCTCTAGAATATCATTTTAATATGAACTCTGAAATTCATCAGTAATGATTGTTTTTGAGACGCAGTTTGTGTTTCGCGTCACCAAGCGAAGGCTTCAAACGCGGAGGAGTTGTGTGATAACAACAGTGTAACGACTTGAATATGGCAAACTACCCGATTTATGTGAGCAATCTTTGCTTGCTTTCCGAAATAGTTATTAAAAACACACATGTTTCTCCTCCAAGAAAGTTTATATGAATAAGGAGGCTATTAAAGTAGAAGAAACGTTACGGATGAGTCAAAAACTTTAGACGCAAACGAGTTGCCGTGACAACATACCCAGCAGTGAAAAGACTTGTAAAGTGAAAACAGCAAGCTACCCGATTTTCGTAAGAAATCTTTGCTGATTACCAAAATATTTAGCAAAAACACACATGTTTCAAAAATACGAATAAGTCAAAAACTTCCTATGCCAGAGAACTATTAGGTTACAAGTCTGCATACTACGACTGCTGAAAACGACTCGTTCGTTCGAAAACAACTGGTTCGTTCATGCATAGTTACATGTAATGGTCATGTCAAAGGTTTTGATTCTTTCGCAATGCTTTTCTTACTTTATTCACCAGCACTCTCTTTTGTGGTATATTTTCAGTGTCAAACTTTTTGGATATAGGTTTCAGAACTTATGCGTAAGCGTTCTTACGGCAACTACGGCATACTAACTTGAATTACGAATAATTTGTCGGACTTACGAAATTTTGTCGTCAACTTTTTTCCTTTTCGTTCTTTTTTGTAGTTCTTGGATTTATACTTAAGCAATAGAAAATTTTTTCCGTGTTTACATAGCCTGATGCAAACACGAGGGGAGGTTGGGAGAATTCTCCCAACCTTCCCGAGTGTTTGCATCAGGCTATGTAAACACAGGGAAAAAATTTTCTATTGCTTTTATAAAATAACTTTAAAGATAAAATAGCACGAAACAAAGGTAGATCAAATCATTTATTTCGCGATCAAAATGCAAATTCTTAATACATCATCATATTTCTTAACTAGCCAATCACAAAGCGGGATTGAAATGTCAAATTTTTTCTCTGTTGAGCGGCGAATTTGCACGCGAAGAAGTAGAAAATCGTCGAAAGTTGGCTTGAATTATGAGCTAAATTACACAAAATATCGACAGAAATGTTTTCAAACTAGTAAGAGACGTAAACTTTGTCAAATGTAAGTCAATCCCTTGCTTGATCGCGGCTAAATTGTACATGGACGTGGCTAATCTGTGCCCCGGCGAACATTCCAGCGAAGGAGAAGCTTTCGTCGTGCCTGCTATGGATGTTTTGGTTAGAGGCTATGCTTGAGTTTAGTGCAGATGACAAGACATTGCTGCATAGTTGTAGCTGTTGTGACGATGGCCGTGCGTTGTAACTACGGAGGGAATTTTCATTCCTATGGCCAGATAAAGACATAATATGTCGGTTTGACAGGCCAGCATTGGACCACAGTGTGATAGCAGTGGCCCTCACACAGTGGTTAGTGTAGATCTGTGACAAGTTTGCGGCTCTGCTGAGGTCTTTCATCATCTCTCCGAGCTTGTTTACACCAAGGCATCGTCGCTCAAACCAAACTTTCTCTTGCTCGCCATTCCAAAAACGCTTCGGGAACTGAAAGAATGCTTCACATTCGGGATTTAATTTCTCCACATACAGGCAGAGAGCATGATATCCATCGTTTGGATGGTCGGTTTGGTAGATTCTTCCAAGCTTTTCAAAGCTTGCAGATCTGTCATCTAGCCCTCCCTGTCGTGTTTTTGTCGCTTCATCGTGCGTCATCGTAGCGTATGGCCGTGAATTTTCATCACGAAGAAAAGCAAAACTGGACTTTTTTATATTTCTCTGCCCCTCTCGACCACGACGACAGAAGTACAGCGTAATATGGAACCATACGTTGAATAGGAGGCCCTGAGGTGTTGTTGGACTTATAGCTTGGCTCTCTTTTAGACGGCGAAGGTCTTCTGGCTCAATGGCAGGTTTGTGTTGAACATTTGACTCGCCTTTCTTTTTCATGCTTTTAAGTTTAGCATCGAGGATTTGGTTTGACTGCTTGAAGGCAGGATCAGTGGCAATATGAAAGCTTTTTTTATGGGGAGGGTTGCTGAGATAGCGCTCTATGCCATTCCTGAATCCGAGCAGGGTACTTTTGCTATAGTTTCCTCCGTCCTTATTTCTAGCTTCGGCGTAGAAACTTTTTAGGTTGTCATTGAGCTCCTCTTTGCTCATGATTGCTATTTCTTCTTCAATTCCTTTTGAGGAAGCCCACTCTGAATTAAGAGTATAAACAAATTGCACGTTTTATTGACTGAAATGTTTTTTGTTTTTTTGTTATTGTAAATATTTGATTTGCACTTGTGAATTCACAACAAGTCACCCACGGCGTAACATGTTAATCAAAATTGCAAACTTTGTGACATTATCCATGAAATAGCCGGTTTTTATAAATTAAAAAACATTAAAAACGTTATTCTGAATGAAACCAATACCTTTAAATACCGATACAGCGTATGCTGTGGCATATTTTGTTGATTTTGCTTGGCTTTCATCAACTAGATTGTCAAGGTCTTTCTCGCTGTAAACGGCGAAGCGTGATTTTTTTCGCTCTGGTTCTTTGACTTCATCAATATCAACAGAGAAATTCGGAATCTGTTCTTCCATTCTTAGCTATCAAATGTAGTTTTACAATCAAATACTAGTATTAAATATCAAAATTTTCAGTGTTTTCAAAAAGTGCCGGGAAACACAAAGATTGTGACGTCAAAACCATGTTTACATACTCTCATGCAAACATACCTCTCGACCAATGATAGCGCGCGTACTATATCAGTTATTTTATAATATGAAATACTGTTAAACTTCTTATTAAATAAGAGTTAATAGAGATTAGGGGCATCATGGTTTATGCTGGGGGCGTCATGGTATATGTGGGGGCGTCATTGCTGGGGGCGTCATGACAAGGGGGCGTCGTGACCGTAAACCGTATTGACCCTTCGACTCCTATGATGCCCAAAACTGCCAGAAAAAACTCACATTTAAAAATTTCACCTTCAACAATTTTGAGCAATTACTTTCTTTGCTATCAATTCTTTTTATGCATCAAGTAACTGCTGTTTTTTTTTTTCATGGTGGTATTTTATTGCTACTCAATTCTTCACTTGTCTACATTGCAATGCATCATGGGAAAGCCATTAAAAATCAAACATGGAGCCCTGCCTTTCTCATATTATTTTATTTTGTGTTGAGCCACTCAATCCTACATATGAAATATTAGCCTCATGGCGTTCTCCATGAGCTTAATGTTTAAAAATGGCAAAGTAGGTCCATTTTTCAAATATATTGAGGACATGATGTACGAATTGTTGAAGCTAAAATCATGATTTAAGCTGTCAAAGGCAGGGCTTCTGACTGAATGCATGGAAAAAGTAATGTGCAGCGATCAATCTACTTTTCGATCCATCCAGCTCGGTCTATGAGTCTTCTGAAAAATCGAAATGTTGAGGTTGAGGTTTAATACATCAGAAAAAAAGGCTTAACTCATTGAAATTTCATTTCAAGCCTAAATTGACACATAATTTTACTTCAACTTGCATCTTTCCTTGATTCTCTTAATATGAGTAATCCAAAGATAAAACTGTGCGAGTGTGCGCATGCACAGTGGGTTCCCACGGCGTCCACAATTGCTAAAAATATCCCACATGGAACATCTGCATTTCATTTCCTCATATTTGATATCAAAGTAATCTATATTGCATAAGTAAGAGCTTTGTGCTTCCGGTCGTGTAACGTTCATAATCAGATGACGTAAGACAATCGATAAACGTTTAAAGTGCTACTATGACGAAAATCGCTCAAACTTGGATTCAGCTGAAACTTCCTAAGAATACTCTTTAAAGGTCCAATAATCACTGTATGAAGTGTTTTCTCGATATTCAGGACGAAAGTATGATATTTTTACGATTATTTTTTGGAGTCTGTGACGTCATACACTCAACATCGAACATCGCTCCATACATTTCTTTGTAGTTTATAATCAAAATATCAGTAGTAAAGGGAGAAAGAAATACCCAAACACCCCAAAATATAAATTATAGTCACAAGTAATGTGAAATAAGCACATTAGCCACCCTTTGGGCTTCATAGGAATAAAATAAATTAAGGATTTATATACAAAGAAATATATGTAGCAATGTTTGATGTTGAGTGTATGACGTCACAGACTCCAAAAAATAATTGTAAAAATATCATACTTTGGTACTGAATATCGAGAAAACACTTCATACAGTGATTATTGGACCTTTATAGAGTATTTTTAAGAAGTTTCAGCTGAATCCAAGTTTGAGCGATTTTCGTCGTAGTAGCACTTTAATTATTGATCTGCTAAAATCTTAGTGAGTGAGTGAGGGAGCAAGCGAGTTACACATTTGCATATTCAGACCCATCACAATAACTCTTTCTATGCTTCTCGTATCCACAAGTTAAATATATATATTACACACTCAAAAGCCTGGGGTGACTATACAGTCATAGTAACATATTAGAAGTATTCTAAACTAATTACAATTTTGAGACGACAATACCACAAAATATTGTTAGCTACTAGCTGGGCGAAAATATATATGCCCAATACCGAATATATATTTTTCCAACCCCGTCAATATATTTTTTGTGGTATTGTCGTCTCAAAATCATAATTACTTTTGTATCATGATGCTAAAGAATTTAACACAAAAAAAAGGGGGAAAACCTGTACAATAATTTTCCTCGATTAAAAGCAAAATTAAGTAAAAATTTGACGCACACACTCGAACTTTACTTTTCATTTCACGTTAACCAATTAGAATTAATTTTGAAACAACAATATCACAAAATATTGTCATCTCAAAAATATAAGAAACTATTTAGTGAATTGTGATACAAACCTTTATAATTCAAATAAAAAAGTAATACTTAACCATTCAACTATTCAATCGTAAACCAGTTGGCTCGGTTGAGCATTAGACTTTTGTCAGGAGGTCGTGTTTTGAGTCCCGGCTGGACCAACACTCAGGGTCCTAAAATAACTAAGGAGAAAGTGTAATTACATTGGATGACTACTTTAAAATTGCAGTCCCGCCTCTCCACACTTACTAACCAACACCAAAGGGACGTAAAAAAAACCCACTGAGGACGTAAAGAAACCCTGGCAGTGACCACCCTCAGTGCCTACACTTCATACTAACCATCTCTCATGCTTGTTAATTGCACAAAAAGCAATCTGTCATTCACAACTCAATGTAAAGCACCTTTGATTATATTCATATAGAAAAGGTGCTATATAGATTCATAAATCATTATCATTATCAATTTATGTAGAATCAATACTGAATTAAGTATTTATCACAGGTTAGCACAGGTGCACTTTAAACTACATATATATTTTTATTCTTGTTTCAGAGGCTTTTGTTTTAAATATCATATTAGTTTTGGGCTGCCTGTATACATAATAGCACTCACTTGTGATGTCATCAATAGAATATCTAATTACCATCAATTATCAATGTAATTAGAACAAAAGAAAGAACAGTAAAACATCAGTCTTGAGGACCCAAACATGTTTCCTGCCTGTTCTGTTCATGCCAACTAAGGGTTTTCAAGACACTGGTCACAAAACCGGGATGTAACTATGTCCCAAGAACAGAGCAGGCAGATTTTGAGTGTCAGTCAAGCGGTTGTCAGAGACCAGTGTGATGAGGATGTCACTATTGCAGAAAAACACTCGAAACTTCAACAGCCGAACCTACATTTTCTACAAGTGTTGCTGAACCACATCCGATCCAAAATCAACGAGTTATCTGACCTGGACCATCAACATAGCCATGACGTTTAATGATCAAGCGTCAATTGAAAGAGAAGCTGAAGCAGCACTTGATCACAGCTCTAACAAATTGACATCAGATTTTTATGTGTCAGTCCTCTTATTGATGATAAATTGCGTCATCACATTGTCAAAGTAGTGTAGATCAACGAGGCATAGCCGAGTGGATCCGCATGCTACTTTGACAATATGATGGCAATGTGATGCTGTTTAAAGAAGCATTTGAGGCCACAACAGAAGGAGAGAATTTGCTCAAACTTGAAGCCAATGGAACCTGCTGTGCTTGTAGCAAAGTTTTGTACAAGGTGGGAGCCTTACCTTTCTCCAGTGCATGGGAAATGATCTCTGAACAATTCTCGAGCTGTGATGTTGATGGCTGACGGTTCTAGCTGGCTAGACTTTGTTCATTGGCATGCCCAGAAATGCTCATGATATGTTGAGCTGGAACTCCTGCATCTGACAACAGCATAATGTCGGTCGCTCATACACAGTGGTTTGTGTACATCTTTGAAAGACCAGCCCCCAGGGAAATTTCTTTCATCAACTTTGACAGTCGATTAAAACCCAGAGGCTTGTTTTGATACCAAATATCATCGGAGTGCTCAAAGTTGGATCTGGGTTTCTGAAAGAAGGCTTCTTGTAAAGGATTTAGCTTGCTCAGGTAAAGCTCAATGCAGTAAAATGCGTCGCCATCTTCATCTGCACTGTAAAGCCTGGTTTCCCTTTCTGTGCTTAACTTATCGTTAAATCCCCCTTGGTGGTTCTTAGACTGTTCTTCATGTGACATCTGTATAAATGCTTTCCCACCACTGTCTCTATCGAATACAAAGCTGTTTCTTCTTAGCAAATGCTGACCTTCACAGCCACGGCTACACACCAGTAGATGATTATGTACACTAAACTTTTCTTAAAAGACCATCTGGAGTTTCTGGACTCATGAATGGCCTTGTCTTCAATTTCAGGATGTCTTGAGATTCAATGACAGGCTTGTGTTTAGTGCATTCTTTATTTTCTCTTCGGATAGCCTTAAGCTTGGATTCCAGCATTTTGTTACTCCTTGTGAAGACTGGATTGTTGGTTAACATAATGCACCTGTTATTGGCGATAAAGTGCCTCTCGATTGAATTCCTGAAGCCAAGAAGTGATGAACAGCTGTATTCTTCTCCAGATTTTGTTCATGCCTCTGCATAAAAGCGTCTTAGACAGTCATATAGATCAATGCTTGACATCTCTAGTAGTTTTGTTTCTACTCCTCTTTCCTTGCACCAATCTGGAAATTCGAGGTATGTAATAACATTTTATGGCCAATAATATCATGATAGACAAAGAGAAGTTTATCAAAATACGCTGTAACAAAAGCCATACCTTTAAACATTTTCAGACACCATTTTGTGTTTCATTTAGTGCCTTTTGCATTTCCAGGATCCAGACAAAAAGAAAGCTAGCAAATCTGGTTGGCAGCACGTGAATGGAGTACAAGACTACCTTGAAGCCTTTCTAAATTGCACTCCAAGCAATACACATGGAGTTATGTTAACTCCTACTTGGGTAAAATCTGAAATGGATGCCCTGATATCTACAGAAACTGATGAGGAAGTTAAACTTCTGCCCAGACTGGCAAAACCACAAGGCATTGTTACGAACCTAAACATTGAGACTCATGTAGTAGCACAAGAATTAGCTGAAGCACTAGACGTACAACCAAAGAATACCAATACGCTCACGAAGTACATTTTAGAAAAAGATTTTGCAGAAACGATTTTGGCAGCAGTGACGAAAATAATAATTAACCGGACTAAGGGAGTTTCACCACTTATGGAAATCCAAGCTGAACAGGCAAATATTGATGAAGGGGATGTGGTTCTCATCCATGACGACTCGCCAAGAACTAGTTGGAAGCTCTCTGTCATGGCTGAGGTGATCCCTGGACAGGATGGGCGAGTAAGATCCGCCCCATGTGAGGACAAGTAAAGGAAACACCTTGCTGCTTCCCATGGAGAAGCTTTACCCACTAGAAGTGCGCGAGGAGATGGAAAAGGAAAACAGTGAGAAGACAGAGCAACCCATCTAACAAACAAGACCACCCAAAGGAAAAGCTGCAAGAGTGGCTGATGAAGAACTTAAGGAACTCCTAAAGAACTCTTAACTAATGCGTGCGATTTCTAACACTACTAACGCAAATTCTGGAAATAAGTTTACATTTTGTGCATTGAAACTTGTCTTTGCAGCCGCTGGCGGATGTTGTAAATATTGGGCTTCCTGTCCAATAATTACTTTAATTGTGATGTAGTGATTGAGCGTGCACGCGGATCAACAGCAATAAAAATATGTTGGGGAAACTCCATCACCACTCTCCCACTCTCTTTTAACAGGGTTTTCTATTAGACAGCTTTAATGATGGTTAAATAAGTCCTTTGACACTTGGGCATTTTTGAGGGTTTTATTTTCGGTGTTTCTCTGGATCAAAAGAGTTCTTCATGCCTTTAGGTTTTTTCATATTGAAACATTTCTCTGTTTCCTAGTTATTATTTTAGACAGGTATTCAGGCAAACTCGCTCAAAATTGCCAAAGATGGGATTTTTAAAATGAGGTGCCTTTTTTAGGGGTGGTTGGACCATTGGACAGGTGTTGTATGAGCTGTCAAAGGGCTAAGCAACAGCTTTGAACCAAAAGCAGTAAAAAGCCCCAAAGCACCAAGAAAAAATTCTGGTAACAGCTGAATAATAGAAATGTAAACCTTTGAAACATGTCTTATTGCAGTCATAACACTCATCAAAGGTAAAGTTGAAGACATCCAGCTTCCTGTGGACAAAGTTGATATCATCATCAGTGAATGGATGGGATACTGTCTATTCTATGAATCCATGCTGGACACAGTGTTGTTTGCTAGAGACAAGTGGCTGGTATGTTTTCTGCAGACAATTTTTTTTTTCTCAATTTTGTAATTGATTTATTTTATCATTTTTTTGGAAGAGGCCTAAAAGTAAGGAGAAGTACTCTTGCCAACACCTTGTTGATTTTTGTACAATAATCAAGAAGTATGTATGCAAACTAACAAATTTTAAAACCTCAAATTTGCTGTAAAAGCAATGAAATCTGCCAGAAATGAAAAATTTGGAAATTATTTTCACTTCAGAAGAAAGGTTTGATGAATTTGAGGATTTTTTATAAAATTTTTTTTTGAAAATTATGCAGAAAATGGCAATTTGTGTGGAAAACGATAATTAGTGTGATTTGATGTGTTTTAAGTGAATCGTTTGGAATGCACCCTTGCACTCCATATCTCAGATGCTCTGATTTTAAAAAATCGTATACTTTGCACATCTTTTACTTCTAACTAACAAAGGTCTCGGGGTCTGAAATATCTGTCAAGTATCTATTTCTCTAAAGTTCCCAATGTGCATTTATGTCAATTTATACAGTTTACATTTTCCTTGCACTACCACATTCCATACTAGTCCTTTACTGGCTGTGATGTCATTGTCAAATACCAATCTAATCTGTTACTGTTTGATCCAGGCACCTGGTGGATTATTGTTTCCAGACAAGGCATCTTTATATATTTGTGCTATTGAAGACAGACAGTACAAAGAAGAGAAAATATTCTGTAAGTTCATTATCATTTTGGTAGATACAATTTTCTTAATTAAGCTTAAACAAGAGAATATGAAGTAAGAGAGCACATCTCTGTGCCCCATCAAAGTTCTTGAAAATCTATTTTTAGCTCCGTGCGCGAGACTGAGCTATTTTAGCATGCGATTATTGATTGGTCAGATTGTAGTGACGTCATGGGTACACAAGAGATCAGCAGTGACAAAGCAAGCTTCATGCAGTTGACAAACCAAACTTTATTCAATTTGACAAGGAAATGTGTTTAAAGGAATTCCTTGAGAAATTCTAAAAGGTATTTGAAAGAATCCATAAACAGCATATGTAAAAAATACTCAGCTGAGACAACATTTAAGCTTGTTTTTAAATCAAAACTGGTCGCTCGATTGAGACTCATTCATTTTGGAGTTGATTGCAGTTATAGATGAGACTGTAAGTTATTCCACAATTCTACACGTAAACTGAAATACAGTAAATACTGCTGTATCCCAAGAACACGTACTTCTGACCTGAACTTCAGTGTTTTTAAAATGACAAGTTATCTAATGGACATCTAAAATGAAGAGATATAACTAGCTAAAAACTAGTGTGAGCTGCGTCGGTGTTTCTAATGAAACAGTAATGATGAAAAGGTAAATTATACACCGTGAAAAGATGAAAAAACTTACTGACGTTTCGGACGCTAGTCCTTCATCGGAGTAAAAGAGAAAGAAGTGGTCAAGTGGTCACCACTTCTTTCTCTTTTACTCCGATGAAGGACTAGCGTCCGAAACGTCAGTAAGTCCTTTCATCTCTTCACGGTGTATAATTTACCTTTTCATCATTACTATCTAAAATGAAGGTAGATTAGACTCGTTTACGAAAGAGCCAGATTTTCGATGAACAAACTTGTTGAATTCACTCAGTCAAAAGTTTTTAAAAACTTTAAACTTGAGAGAAAATTTAGCATTTACTGTTGGAATGAGTCGTTTACCAGTAAAAAGAAGAGGTTTTAAGATAGCGGAAAACAGTCAAAACAAGTCTACATATAATTCCGGATACTACATTTTAATCCGTAGTCTCGATTTTGGGCCCGAATTATAGGGCTATTATTGAAATTGCCCAAAGAGTTTGGGCTATACTACGATTGCCCAGACCATTTGGGATAACTATCCTTTGGTATCTGTAGTATCCCTAACGTTTAGGGGAATACTACGGAAAGCCCAAGTCTAAAGGGCTTTCACGGGAAAAGCCCAAACCATTTGGGCCATGAATGCTGAAAATCACGGCATGTTGTTGTTTTCATCAATCAACACTTATGACTCTTATTACTAGTAAACCAAATGTTCAATTACACAAAAACAACACTGAGCGAGTGCTGAAAATATGTATTCGTTTTTTGTAGAATTGCGTATCGCTAAGTCGATATTTCTCCATAGAAACGAATCATGTATGAACATACAAATTTATTGTTGCAATAGCTTGCAAAGCACACCGCATTGGGCCCTCCCGCCTAAATGTCAAGTTCAAATGTTCACGCTACCATCTTCTAAATAGCAATCACTGTTGCTTGCCTTTATTGAAGAATTATTGTACTCACTTTATTAACCAACCATTTAACCAAAATAGCTACAACAATCTATCGATAATACATTCAAGTCATTTAAATACAGTCAAACATATTTGCGTTTCCAATTTTATCTGTTGCATCGAATAGGACAGCTCTAAATGATATTATCTTACTTGCTAGGATTACCTGTACTTTGCAAGACATTCAGTTACGAGTAGATCCGCGACTTCGATACTTTTCCATCGCAGAATATTATAATTTGCTCCATCAATGAAAAAAAACTCCGCACGCTGTCTATATATCGCGGTGAACTGCCCCGTATTGAATTACATGATTACAACAACATCAACCAAGCGACAATTTGCCGCTAGTCCCTTTCAAGCTGCTCGGAATAGAAGAATTAAACATAAAGGCACAAATACGCTTAACTGATGAGAGCATCTGGTGGAAAAAACGCAAGTAAAATTAAAATGCCCTTAAAGCAGGTGCCCTTCAAGTATGTTAAAATAATCTCTTTTCTATTAGTTTGAATCCTCAAATACTAAGTTTGATTCACTTTTTGGACTTGGCTGATATTGTGATTGTATTTCTATTGTCTGTTGGGGACTTTAGAAGTTGAAAAGTTATGAAAAAAATACCTGAACATTGAGGTGGAGCAGAAACTCATGGTGCAAAATATGAAAGCAAGTTCTAGTTTTATTTGTCAAACTTTTTCATTAATTCACCTTTTCTCATAGGGCAATATCTTTTGCATAAAATGAGCACATGCCGTATTTTGGCAAGCTAAACATATTGAATAATTGCGAAAAATCATTTCAGTGCCTTTTGTAGTTTTTCCTCTGTGAAAACAGAAATTTTTCTTCGGCACACATTTCAGTGCAAATAGTTTTTTCTGATTCCTGTGTGAAACAAAAAACTGGTCTCGTTTATCATCTTCTTAATAACTGGAACTTAAATTTTGTTTACTATCAAAAACGCTATGATAAATGCTCTTTTCGCTGTCTTTACTGTATAGGTTCTTCGCTATTTTCATTGCATTTTTTATCGTGGTTTCCTTCCTTGGCGTCTTCGCTGTTTTTAGCTTGTTCATATACTAAACCCTGGGGGGGACGCCGGGAAAAAATTACCGGGGATGCTCGGTAAAAATTCATGATTTGAATGGGTAAAAATTCATGATTTGGTATCTTTTAGGGTGTTAAGTGTGAATTTTTGAAAATCAGCATTTTCTGGTATCTCTTTGGGTTTCGGAAAAGGAGAGAAGCATGCATCATCGATATGGCTTACTCTAGGTCCTTTTGATTTTAATATTATTTGTTGTGGTATTTCTTAGGGGTTAAAAATCATTCAGCCACTCCCTTTTTAAAAGACTTCCGGTATCTTTTAGGGGTCTTATTGAAAATTTCCGACGAGCATCCCCGGTACTTTTTTCCCAGAGTCCCCCCCCCCTCCCCCCTGGAACTGAAAACCATTCTGATTTGATCTTTTTTGATGTTCCTTTACATCAGTTGTTAAGTTTGATGTTTAATTTGTCCATGAAGAATACATGATAGTTTAATTTCAACTTTTTACTGATTTTGAAGACATTTTTCTCATCGGAAACTAAACATTTTTCGCTCACATTGAAGTCACTACTTACTCTGAACAATTAGGAATCACATGCTAAAAAAAGCTCAGCCTTGCACGTGGACCTAAAAATAGATTTTCAAAAAACTTTCATGGTTACAGACCCATGTATGGGAGATGTGCTCTCTTACTTGATATTCACTTGGCTTAATTCATACTTCAGTTTTACTTTCTGGTAGTCTTATAACTAGATAATTTGGCTCTGAAATTTTCAAATGACAGTGTTTTTTCTTTCTAATGATTTAAAATGACTACAGCAGAAAAAACTAGTATGGTTCCCCTCAAAGGAAGCAATAATTGTAATATAGGCCACACACTCTAGATCAGTCATTTGTGCAGTTTGTTGTACAATGTAAGTGATCTTTACTAAAACATATTGCTCTTTAACATATTTTCCAATGACCTATTGTTTTGCTTGTCTATAGGGTGGGACCGTGTATATGGCTTCGACATGAGTTCAGTTAGAAAAGTTGCAATACAAGAGCCACTAGTTGATGTTGTTGAACCAAAGCAAGTTGTAACAAACTCCTGCCTTTTGAAAGTAAGTAAGATACAACAATGCTTCGAGTGCAGGGGAGGGGAAGAGCTTTTGAGGAGAATGAAAGGGGAGTTTGAGAGAAGGAAAGTTTTAATAGTTTCTGGACCTTCCGTCCTCTCCCTTCACTGTTTACTTGCGAAGGAAAAAAGATGTGAATGAATAAATACTATACATTGCAAACCCAGAACATTCCTATTAAAACACAACCTTAACTGAGAACAGCAATCAAAAATCCCTTTTTATAGATGTTCAATTTTCAACAAACAAGATATATCCCATGAGTTTTAGCGTGAAACTGCAGAGAGCGGGTCATACAGGCTCAATTATTTATGGGCTTGAGCAAAGGAATAAAATATTTTAGTATTTTCCTGAGTGTTTTTACTCAGTGGTCTATTTCCTGACATGAAACAAGTAAAAAAGGGAGTAAGGGAGGCAGCATGGTCGAGTGGTCATAGCGTCGACTCTTGCAATCTGGTGGTGCCGAGTTCAAGTCCCGCTGTGGCCACTAGCTGAGACTGTATTTGTCCTGATCCCTGATTAGTTCAGATTCAGTTTCTCAACCATGCTTGTAAAATAGCCAACTGGTTTGCCTCCTTGCCAGTTGGGATTCTTAACACAATTTATGTTTCTTTGATCATTTCATTTCAGTTTATTAATTGTAGGAGGGCCTTAATGGAAACTACTGGGTTACCAGTAATGTATGTCACCCTCGTTAATTAAAGCCCTTTTTTTTTTAAGTAAAAAAGGGAGATTTTGCTGTCCTTGAAAAATTTGTAAAACTCCTTGAAAAGAACTGGAAAAGTCATTAATTGTTTGGAAAAATAGAAAAAAACCTGTGTGCACCCTGTTTTTATAAATAGTTTTATGGAGAAAAAATATGCAATTCCAAACATCTCACTTTGCTTCAATCCTCAGCATTTCAAATCCATTTCATGCTATGATATCTTTGGTTTCTGAATCTATAGGAAGTGGATTTGCATACAGTCAAGAAAGAAGATTTAGACTTTATAGCACCATTTCGCATCTACAGCCAAAGAAATGATTATATACATGCCCTGGTAACATTCTTTACAATAGAATTTACACACTGCCACAAAAGAACTGGATTCTCCACAGGTTGGTGCCTTTTTCTTTTAGCTTACTTTTATTCATGTGATTTAATAAATACAGTCATGTAGGTGTAACTAATCATCACCTGATGTTTGTAGAACTAATAACATGCATGAAAAAATACTTAATTCTGATTGGCTTAGAGCATTGTTGTTTATATGTGAAAAATTCTCGCTTTTGATTCAATAATAAACAATAGAAAATGATTTTAGCCAATAAGATGACAGATTATTGTGATGAAAAATTTAAAGCAAATCGAGGGGAAATGGTTGTGGCAGCCATTTTATCTTTAGACAATAGTTTATTTAAACACATATCATAGAGGAGCTATACACTATGAACATGTATATAAAATTACAAAAGTTACAATAATAGATACAATGGAAGTTACAATTAACAACTGTCAGTGAAAATCCGGAGTGCCAAAACAAATCCGGAGTTACGCAGGTCAAGCGTAAAAACCGGCAATATAAGCATGTTCTGCTTAAAGTACCGGACGATAAGCACATTCTGCGCAAAAAAATTCCATTGAGATACCATTTACACATTTTCTGCTGGAAAGCCTGTCAAAGACGCAGAATTTGCGTAGAATTATGTATGTTTAAGCGGAATATGCTTACTTATCAGGTAATTTTAAACGTTAGAGATGACAAACATGAGAAGTGTTCCGGTGACCTTGATAACCCTGCTTTATGTTTTTTTCTTCATACAACAGTATAGGTCAGTATAATTATCACTAGGCGGAAAAAAAACTAACTCAATGCGAATGAAATTAATTTAGTCTTCGAACCGGCGAAACCCGCGAATTTTCTATTTGCCTTTTAAGAGGCTTCTCCGAGTTATTAACGCTTCGAAAATACTGGTACGGGGAATCTAGTCTCTTACTTTACTTTCTTTAATAAGTGTAAAAGCTACAGGCATTTCTGTGCGCCATTAGTATTTTTACCTTTTTTCCATATTTCCTCCTTCATCTCACGCAATGTCGAAGTTTCACGCCATTTGGAGCAAAAAAAAAATCAATTCCATCATAAGATTAAAATACCAGCATATTTTGTATCAATAATCTTCCCTTGCAAGTGGTAGAATTTTTTTTAGAAAGAAAGCAAAAGCTAGATGTAGGTAATCCATTCTCGCGTAGTATATGGTTCTTGACGCGATTGTGAGTGGCGGCGAAATTTGATCACGGACCTGACATAGTTGATTAACTATGTGTCGCGTATGGCTTGAGGCGCGGGAATCGCTAACGTGCAAATGTTTCATAATATATCGTCGTAATAATACATATTTATTAGTCGTTAATATGTTCTACATCGACAACTGACTGAAAAGAAACTAGAACTATACTTTTAGCTAAATTTACGCTTTTGAAGACGGTCAACAACAATTACTATTTCAAAGCATTTTCCGCCGAAATGGCTGAAAAACCAGCAGACTGCTTGATTTGCAAATGCCATGAGGACCAGAGATGGTCTCGGCCTCTGTTTATAGACTAACTATCAAGTATGGCTTGAGCGAGGATTAGCGAAGCGTACTTGCAATGAGACGATACAAAGTTCAAACATACAAAGTCCTCTGAAACGGTTTGCCATTATCTCTATTGTTATTTACAAGTGTGTTTACAACTAGCCTTTGACTGGTTTTTTAATATAGATCGTTTTCACGCACGTGACCAAATCACTTGACAACCGTTGCTAGCCGCCATATTGGTGTACCAAAAGTGTAAACAAACCAAGAGCGTCTTGAGTGTGAAGATGGTTTTATGTATGATTGTTGGCTGCGCATCGAAAAGTGGAAGAGATAAAGGAGTTTATTTTGCAAGAGTACCTTCTATCGTTACTAGTCAAGGGGAAGAAGCTAAATATTTGTCAGAAGAAAGGCGATCGAGGTGGATCACAGCTATAAGCCGAGATGATCTGACGGAGGCGATTATCGAGAATGATCGAGTATGTGGCAAACACTTCGTAAGTGGAAGGGCTGCGAAACCTTGGGATAAATACAACATAGACTGGGTTCCAACTCTTCAATTAGGACACAAGAAAAAGCAGCGTTCAAATCTGGAAACAGCGGCAAAGAGAAGCGAGAGAGCGAGAAATCGCGAGCAAAAGAGGTCTTTGCCGTTTGACACTGAACACACTAGTGACGAAGAGCTGTTGGCAAAGCGAAAGAAACTGAATAAACCAGGTACTGAAGTTTTGAATATTGACTTCTGTACACCAGAAGAAGATGATTCAGAACAAAAGGATGCTGCCACTCAGACAGAGGAAGCAAAAATCTCCCAAGCAGGTACACAAACCGATGAGTTTGAATATCTTTTCGAGTCTCTTAAGCTGGACGATAATAAGCCATTTGACTGTTATGACTTTGAAAATAATGATGACAAAGTCTCCTTCTACACTGGATTACCCTCTTTTGATATATTAAACACAGTTTTTAAACACGTTTCACCGCACGTAAACCGAAGGACTCAAAGCCTGACACAGTTTCAAGAATTTGCTATGACACTGATGAAACTCAAACTTAACATGCCATTTCAAGATCTAAGCTATCGATTTTCGGTGTCTTTATCTACAGTCTCAAGAATTTTTTCTTCCTGGATGGTAGCTTTGGATATAAGATTACAACCATTAATCCACTGGCCAGAAAGGGAAGATTTGCACCGTACCATGCCCCAAAGTTTTCACTTTTCCTTTGGTAACAAAACCACTGTTATCATTGACTGTTTTGAGGTCTTTATTAACAGACCTTCAAACCTTTATGCCCGTGCACAAACTTTTTCTTCTTATAAGCACCACAATACAGTGAAAATACTCATTGGCATTTCACCACAAGGAAGTATCTCCTTTGTTTCAAAAGCCTGGGGAGGAAGAACTTCTGACAAGTTCCTGACAGAGAACTGTGGTTTAATGAAGATGCTAGTACCTGGAGATCTAGTCCTTGCAGACAGAGGCTTCACTATTCAAGAAAGCCTAATGTTTCACCGTGCACAGCTTGCCATCCCTGCGTTCACCAGGGGAAAAGACCAACTTGATCCTGTTGATGTGGAGCAAACACGTGGCATTGCTAATGTACGTATTCATGTGGAGAGAGTCATTGGACTTCTTCGGCGAAAGTACACAATATTTTCTGGCATTCTACCCATAGATTTCCTTCAGTGCAACCCTAATGATTCCAACGAAGATTCAAAACCAATGATTGACCGTATAATTAATGTATGTGCTGCTCTTGTAAACTTGTGCCCTGGAATAGTTGCATTTGATTGATTAAAACCAGAGAAATATATTGTGAGCCATTGTTCTTAGACAATGTAACATGTTTTGAATGAGAATTGGGGCTCACAATCATTTCTCTGTAAATTAATGCAGCAAATGTTACTATTACCCCTGATGCATTACTACACATAATACTTTTTAAAATGTTAACATACAGCGTGTTTCAGTTGAGTATGGAGGGCTGAGTTTTATTGAAAATTTTATCAATATGTTTTCGTGGGATAAAACTAATGTGGTCAAGCTAAGGCGGATCACTGAAGTTGTGATGGAAATGTGAAATACATGTAGGCATGTAAAAGTTTGAATTAGGCATGCACACTTTCATCGCAACTCCAACACAATCTATCTTTAGAAATCTTTGTATATGATTAAGTATCATGACATGTACATATGCTTTTTTGAAATTTTCTAATAGCATGAACACTAACTTTTTTAGGTCATTGTATTTCATAATTAACTCTTATAGTCAAACCTTTAGAGATAAATGTCTCATGAAATTAAAGAAATAGGCAATAATTTTTATTCCAAAATAAATGCCTCAAGAAGTTCAAGTGGTAGGGAAAAGTGTCAAATGACCAGCTTTAAGACAACTCAGCAAATGTGGCCGCATCCTTGGAATGATGAACTTCACAACTGGAGTTTTACCATAGGCTAGGCATGTGGCATATGCAATGGCAAACACACCACAATCACTCCCATTTTGCTGTTGCTGTACAGGTATATGAGAGATATTCTTGAAATTTGGACCTAGCAAATTCTTCGTGAGCTCAATTATCTCTTGTGAAATTGGTGATGTCATGCTGTCTAACAGGTTAACATACCCAGGAAGACAGCTAATAGATGTTAAGCATGCCCAGTGATTGTTATTCAAATGCACTATCTGAATGAAATCACCAGTAACAACACTGAACTGTCTGACAGGACCAAGGGTTGGTCTTTGGAAACCACTTACATTGCTGTTGTCTTTCATAAGCAGTACATGTGCTTCTTGGATCACAGAACAGTCTAACCATCCTGTTGGAGATGCAATAAGGTCAAACTCTGACTGTGTAAGCTTTCCAAGTGGCTTTTGTTTGTCACTGACACTGCTGTTGGTTCCTTGGATTTGTTTGACAAACTTGACACTTCCACTTTCTCTTTTCTTATTAGATTGTGCTTGATTCTTTTTACAATCTGGGCATAACCATGTGGAATTAACATTGTTTGGCATACGTTTAAGGCTTAAACAGGCCAAGTGAAAAAATGTTCCATTTTTGCACACAGGGTTATGGCACTCAATAAGCTTATCTGTATTCTTTGCCTTGCTCTTGCATATACAGATATCATCCAGGGCCAAGGCTTTAGAAGATGCTATTTTTTTCTTGCTTGATTGGGACTTGCCTTTAGAGTTTTTGAATTCAGGTAACAATCTGCAATTTGGGCAGTACCATGTTTTGGGTGTGGTTGTCAGTCCCAAGCATGAAAGATGAAACGTACTGATTGGGCACATGGGGTTGGCACAACAGACACATGATCTATCTTGGGCAGTTCTACAAAAGCAAATAGCCCCACTTGCTGTTGGCTCACTTCTTTTTGAAGTATGCCTTCTAGTGGACCATTTTCCAAGCACTTCAGGTAAGACACAGGTTCTCCAAAAAGTGGTGAGCTTTGGCAATGCAATTTCCCAGTGTTCTTTGTCTGGGAATATTCTCGGCTGGACAAGTGTCGTACTCCCATCATCTCCAAATGCACATACAACAAAGTCACAGTAATCTTTGTGTAAAGTAAACAGCTGCTGCTGAACTTGATAGTAATACTGGTGATCATGCTTAAGGGTAAACATTTCATTGTTATCTTTTAGTAGACAACATGATGACTTTGATAGATAGCTATTAAAGTCACAGTCCTCAATGCAAAAAGGGCATTTCACCTCCCCACATCCTTCTCCACAACAGTCACAAGAACATAAGAAGTCAGGTGTCGCATGTATATATGGATAAGCTTCATTGATAAACAGACCACACTTCTGAACCTTGAAATTGGTGTGCTTCCCTTTCATTATTTGTTCATAGGCCTTGATAGCATCTTCCTCATGTTTACAACCATGAACAGTGGCTTTAGTGGTAAACTTGGCTAGCTCTGGGTAACAAATTGATTGTATTAGAGACAGGGAGGGCAAAGCAGGATCTGAGTGGCATGCAGCCTTACTTTGAGAAGCTCCAATTCGTCCAGCTCTGTGTTTGAAAAAGTTATGTCCTTTTGACTGTTTTAAGGTATCTCTCTCAATTTGTTCTATGTGATTTTTTGAAATTTCAATCTTTATGCCTTGACAGACCTTTATAAGCTCTGGATATGATAGATCTAAGTATTCCTTTTTACAAAGATCATTTACTGTTGGAACAGATCTGCTTTTCAGCACAAAGCTACTTGAGAATGGAGAAATCAAGCTTAGAACCACGGCCTTGTTTTGACTCTTGTTGATTTCCGCGTAGAAAGCATCCATTTCCGGTTCTGTAGGAGCTTTGCATTCTTTTGAATAAGACTTTAATGTTCCTAAAACTTGTGTTGACTTGCTTTGACTGGGAATATCGTTATGATAATCGATTTTTTTCTCTAAGTCCGACTTCATTTTTCGTGCAGAAGTAAAATTGATATCTCGTACTCTAGCATAATCAACTTGTTTCACGTAGGTTGGCAAAATCCACGTGCACTTTACTTGGGTACAGGATAACTTGCCGTTTATTTTCGTCCAGGCTTCTAGGTAAAATAGTACGCTAGCTACGTGAGAACACGACTCACCAAGACCCGCTTTACAACCTAAACAGTGACAAGAAATTATGTTCCCCTGTTTTTCTGTGATTATCCATACTGGGATCAGAGCATCGTTCATTCGCTGAGAATGTCTCACCTTCGCGACAACAACAAACTTGTCAGAAATGATGTGGCCTTCTACGCTTGCAATAAATCCGGAGACCATCTGATTATAAGCTTCCAGACTACGAAAAGCTTTAAACTGTTGGTTTGTGTAGAAACTTGTTTCTAGGACGAGATAAAATAGCAGATCTGTAGATTCTACTGGAGGTAAACAGTCCGGCTCAAAAAGGTTGCTGTCAACTAACACGGGGTCGATTCCAATCGACGAAATTTTATCAAGATAACGCCGTTTCACTCGAGTTTCCAGCTTCTTGGCATACTCAGATAGAGGTATTGAAGATAAATTTTCGCTAAACTCTTTTTTTTCCTTTTCCCCGGCAACATATTCCATATTATTCAGAGCACTTCGCTAGTCATGGCATGATTGTTACACACATGTTTTTGCATAGTCACGCTATCGAGGTACACCAATATGGCGACCGGAAATTGATGACGACACGTGAAAACGATCTATTGGGACTTTCCATGTTGCTTTTTGATTCTACTAGAATTTTATCGAGTACGTGATTGACGTCTGTTTAGCTTGTCTCCTTAAAGTGCCCCTTGGACGAAAATTGCTATCTTTTCGTACAAACTTGAAACTTCGTCCAAATAATCCATACTACCCTATTAATCACCTGTAGAAATTTTTTCTTCATATTCCGACGGGAAGTTTGAAAATTTTGCGTTTTTACTACCGGCCGCCATTAATTTTTCATCTCACGGCCAAAAGGATTATTTTCGGTCAGCGGTGTTCTCGCGACATCATTTACTCTACTCATTCCAAAACGCTGGCGTCTTTCCTCTTGTTTCTTCGTAAAGTTAGAGAGTTAAAAGCTAGTTTACTGTAGATTTTTTTAAAGTTTTCACGCTCATATCAGCGACCGAGTACGATATTTTCCTTGTCGACATTTCTGTTGCTTCAAAAACATGGAAAATGTCAACAGCGTCGAGATATACGACTGTGAAGAGCTCGAACCTAATGCCAACGAAGAAGAGATCGCTGAGTTCAACGAGCAATCCAGAATCGAGCTCGAAGAAGAAGAGACGCTAAGAAGAAGATTTTGTGGGGAGTCCAGGCAATGGTAAGACACTTAAAACTTTAATTAAGCAAGGACAAATCACAAGTGAAGTTAAGCCGTCTTCGACAATACGCAGAAGCAGCAAACAAATTTTCATGGGAAGATTAAGGAACGCATATAAAAACGAGCCAATCTGTATGTTCTAATCTTTCTTGAGTTGTTTAAAAAACAAACTAGTGGGGTTCTTTGTTTGTGTTAGGTGATGTTGCTCTCATTTGAACATTTTTTATTCAAAGGACAAGTGCAAATTATGATGAAGAAAATCCGAGTTTCGTGATATTTCTATAAGGATATATAGGTACATTTGTTTTGATACGATCTTACCTAGGTGCACTTGTTCTAATTGTTGCCTAACTCTAGTGACAAAGCAAGAAGAGTGCTTTTGTTGCAATGACATCATGAGATGTATGGACAAACTGAATGAACTGGATCAACAAGTTCAATGTATTACATGTCATCCTGGCTTTGAATCTGTGTGTCTAGACAAGTATGTTCTGGAAACCGCTGCAGTGGGACTGAAGACAAGAAGGAACAGGAGTTATACTATTCTTAGAGAATAGGGCTTTGCTAAAGAATCAGAGTAAGTATTGATTGAGCTTTACTGAGGTCTCTTCAGGCTCCAGGATTAACAGAAAATGTCCAATATTTTGTTATGCTATGTATACAGTAATAAGAATAGCTGGCAAAAGCCCAAATAATATAATACGAATCATACCCAGAACCAATTATTTCATTGGGACTGAATTCATTCAGCATATGCATTATATAAAAATGAATAATAGCTAGTAGACTTTTTGGCCCAGTACTTCTTAGATTTTGTACTCTGTCTACCTATGCTTGCATTCAATATGCTAATACACCTAGCATAGTATATAATTATTTTGAAATTTGTATCGTAATTGAATTGATAATGAAAAAATCAAAATGTTTAATAAATACTCCTTCATCTTTCAGATTTCTTCAATCTGTTGCATACAGACAATTTTTTCGATTCATATGGGATTTCACTGGAAATTCAAAAAGACTACCTCTGCCCTGTTGTGTTTATAATAGCATACGAATAGCATTTCCATCTGAAGATGGAAGTTATAGAGGCTTCCTGGAAGAAGACGAAGGACAAGTAGTGTCAAACGAAGAGTCAGAAAGTGAAGAACAATCAGATGAATGAACTGAAACTAAAACGAATCCTATGAACAATAGTAAGATAGTGAGTAATAAATCTGTCAAGAATATGTTATACCATCTGACATCCATAAGCAAATTCACAATTGTGTTCAACATTTTTGTGATGATTTTTTACGATTACTTCATATGCTACTTGTCATATAAACGGTTGCATTCCTCTTTGTCATGGCCCTTCATTGGTTGCCCGCATTTTCTGCAGTGAGGTGCTCTTCTGTCATTTCGTGCAGCATTTTTTTCTTGTGTCAAGTTTTGCAATTGTTCCTCTGAAATAAAATTATATAAGAACCTTAGGGAATACAGAGACATTATTCATTCAACAATTACAAAACCTTCCATGTGAGGTACTGTTACCATTTTTATGCAAGTGTGATTCTAACTTTGCAAATTTTCACCTTTTTTTAATATTGAACAGTCATGTTATTCTAGAAATACGAATATATTACCTGTACATGTGGGTGGGACAAGTTGTGTTTCTTTTCCTTTTCTGTTTTGATGCTTGTTAATTGCCTCTTCCTTTGTTTCTTTATCCAACATACTATGCATAGGTTCTGGCACACTCTCCTCCAGCTCTATTCTCAACTGTTTAAGATCAGCTCTAGGTGTTTCAACCAGGCATTTGAATATATCGTCCACATAGTCTGAAATAATAGGAATAAAGTTTGAGACATTTTTTCTCTTATAGTACAGATTTTGAAAAAGTTTACAACTTTGTTTACTTATTTCATTTTTTTTTCTAAGAACCATTTAATTGATAGAGCATTACAAGTTAATTACTTTTTGTGGAGTTGGTATAGAACACCGAACAATCCATTAAGTGTTTCCACTGAACTATTTCTGTTTTTCTCACTGCGACCTCGCAGAAAAAAAGTTTTCTTATGGCACTTGTTCTAGTTCATGGGAAAAATCAGATTTAAAATACTTTGTACTTACCATAATTCTGGGGTACTCTCACTTCACGAACTGTCCCTTCCCCATTCTTGTATTTGGCATAGACTACTTTCAACTTCTTATCTCCATGATCATCAATTTTTGATTCTCTGTCACAATTATAGTTAAAGTGAAGGGCAGCTAGTATTGTCCTGAAAGGAAGTACATTTAACCATTTTAGTTTCTCCTTTTGTTATTTTTAGCTATTGCTGTAAAGGAAGGACAAACTTCAGTGTTTTGTATTGGTGGAGTGCATTTAAACCTATTTTGGAAAAACATCATGTGAAAATGTAGTCTTACCTGCAGAAGCATGAATGAAATGATAAAAGAAAGACATGAAAAGTCTTTTATCTCTTCATTATTTCTTTTCACTAAATTAAATATACATGCTACTGCTCATTTTTCATATGACAAACTTCTTGCAACAAGGTGCAATTCATTGGTAAGGGAGCATCAATGTACAAATACTGTCAACAAACAAGTAACTTACCTACTAAACATGCCCAAATAAGAGAGTGACAGCATCTTTGGCGCAAACTGGTTGACCACAGAGTGAAAGCCTTCTAGGGAGCTTGTTTGTGCAATGGGAGAAGCATTTTTGATTGCTTTGCTTAGACTGACTTTGGTGAGTTTTTCAAATATCTTTTCATATGCCTCTGAACCTATGGAAGTGTTATTCAAATTATAGCATGGATAATTTCATCATAAGGTCTATTTAAATTATAGCATGGATAATTTCATCATAAGTTACATTAAAAATAGCATATTTACTTTTAGTGAGCTACACTCTAGGAGTAGCTAGGATTCCATGTGTGCATTTATTGAACAGTTGGTTTGGCAGGCCAGTGTGTTTGTTGATGATGTGATAGAGGAAGGCTTGGAATTTTGCCAACTTGACTGCACCTAAATGCGCTGGTGTTGACATTACTGCCCAATAAAAAATGCCGAACACATGCTTTACGCCAATGACCTATTACTTCACATGATTTTACTTTGGCAAGTTTGGTGATGATTTTCTGTATTTCTAAAAAAACAAGTTTTCATAAATACATGAACAAGAAAAAAGGGGCAACATGTTTTAAGGACATCCATCTCTTTTAACCAATCATTTCCACTAAATAAGTGATATTGTGTATCCTTGTTACAGCTTTTCTCTTGAAAACATGTGATTAGTGGGGGGAATCAAATTTGGCTTGAAATGGAAACAACAGTTAATGCCAACACAATATAGGTATGTGTACTATATAACTACCACATACTTTTTGCTATGTGCCATAAATCAAAGTAATGGCAGATTGTAGGCTTTCCATTGTCTTTGCATAATTTTGGACATTCTTCTTTCATCCATTTGGTGATAGATGTGTGACGGTCTGATATGAACTGTTTTATCAGCATCCCTGTGGTGAGGAGGTACATAATGGACCTTTGGTGGCCAAGGAATTCCATTTGGGAACTGCTTCCAGCTTCATTTGCCTGTAAGAATAAAATCATGAGTCTAATAATAAATGGCCACTAACAGAAAACAAATATTCCCTTTAATATTGTTATTATATTTTTACTATTGTTGTTATTACAGTTAGCTGTACTTACAATAATAACAATGTTATAGTAATAATATTAACAACAATAAGAATTAGAATAAGTGGAACTTAGTAAAAAAAATATAAGCTATATCCCCTCCCCCCAATCTGCCCCTTTAGTTACAAATTCTAAATGTGATCAAAATTCACCTAAATGAGAACTATGTTGATGATGAGGCCCAACGTACAACAGAAGATAGTATAAGTGCCATATTTGGCCGAGTGTCCCATGCTATCATGGCGAGCATCTCCTGCCAAATCCACTTCTACCCCATTTAATTTGTCTATTAGACCTTGTTGGTACTGCCGCCAGAATGAGACAATTGCTGGTATTAACAAATGTCTCTGATGATAATAGTAGGTCGTTTCATTATAGACCATTACGTTGATGTGCCTCAGCACCAGTAGCACTTTCCTGATGGAGGCCCCAGCTGTCAAAATGCCAAAACTTAAAGGACAACTGACCCTCCAAAATGACCCATTTTTAAGAGGAACTACATCATTTGAGAAGTCCAAAAATCCAGTTTTTAAAGGGGATAGAGCATCCATTTTTCTAAAACAATTTTTTGAAAACATCGCATATATCGCTCTGGTGGCCGCCATCTTGCGCTTTTATCGCGGGCTCAGAAAAATAGCGTAATGACGTCACAACGTCACAAGAGTTCAAGCTTCCAGTTGTTTGCCTGACTTCTTCCTCAGTTTCTTATACTTTTTACTCAATATTTTGCGAAAAAATACAACTTGGTCATCAAATTAAAGGCATGTCAGAATCTAATTCTTCTTCCGAAGGCTCGGACGGCTCGGGAGACGATTTCGCTCAAGAATTTTTCGGAATGGACGACGAATTTGGTTTACGGCCATATCAGTTTGAACCAGAAATAGAAATCTCCTCAGATGAAGAGTTCAGAGAAGGATCTGACAGTGACATTATTGAAGACGATGAACAAGAGAACAATCGACTTACAAATTCAGATTGGTAAGTCGTACCTCTGTCTTATCACAAAACTGAACTACATATCCATTTTATATAAAATCGTATCTTGCCACTCGTGTTCTTGCAATCTGTTCTTTAGATATTGGTATGCATGAATCCAGTTTGCGACCAAAAGCAATACCAACTTTCACAATTTTAATTAAAAACATGTTTAAAAACATCGCTTGATAGTCAATAAGTTATATACTGCAGGATATAGATACAGGGATATAGTTGTGTCACAAGTTGTGTATGTATATTCTCACTTGGGACAATCGTTGATAATGTTCAAAGATACTAAGAATTGTTTTATTTCTGTTAAATAGGTGTACCTGTGGTAGCTGCCAAATTATGGATTCAATATCTGAATGCATTTGTTGCCAAGAAATCGAAAAAGTGGTTGCAACATGCCAGTCTGTTGTTGAAGATGGAGATGCTGATGAACCACCACCATGCATTACTCAACATCCTGGATTCTTACCTGTTTGTGCCAATAAGTATGTTCTTCGAACCGCATGGGCTCAGTACAAACAGCAGTACAGTAATGCGTATGAAGGCCCAGAGCACAAGCAGTACAGACACATTGCATATAGGCAACTAGCAAGATGGTGCTGGGGAGTTCTTGGAAAGGAAGTTCGGGTTGTTCTGCCCTCTTGTGCTGTCATGTGCATCAGAGCACACTTCCCTCCCCCTGGACTAGAGGAGGACTTTGAATTTGAAGGTTTTCACTATGCAGATGATTAGCTTGGCCTAAAGTTACATGGAGTTATTATATACATTTTATTTATTCCTTACTTCATTTCATATACACAGAGTGGATTTTTTTCTATCAGGATTTCTGAATTGATAAATTGAAAAGGAAAACATGGAAAGGCTGAGACCAAAATGTATAAGAGTAGTCATGAATTTATTTTTAGATGAAGTACATATAGAAAGTTGTTTATATAAATGTTTTGTAGGTTTTGCATATTTTATTATTTAAAAACAACTACACCTAGACAAAATATCCAGCTGAATAGAGAACCTAGTGTACAAAGCACTAGTGGACAAAATCATGAGCTAACCAAGCAAATTTTGCAGTTATACTAGACATGGATAACCAATATTTCCTGGGCACCAATTTGTCTGAAAACAAGGCTAGTCAGTATTGTTTATAAAGAATTTGCCTTGAAGTAGCATGCTATAATGGATTCAAAAATTGTGCTAAATGAAAAAAATATTCTCTTGGTGATAGAATCCCACCCCATCTTAGAATCTCGGTACTGACTAGTCTCATTGTCAGACAAATTGGCACTAGGAAATCTTGGCATCCAGGCTTGTCAGCCATTTATGGCTCATATATTTTTTTTCCAGGCAAATAGGCCCTTTGCAGCTCAGTAATCATGTGCTGATTAATTCACTGAGAGCAAATGAATGAACATCTTGATTCCCATGAGTGAAAGCGAAAGTCACTATTCAGCTGGAATTTTTTCTATACTACATTCATACTGGGAGAGACCCCATATATAATGGAGCGTAGATAGTTAAAGAAAAGACCTCTTTTAAGATTTCATTTAAAAGTCAATCGTTTCCTAAGTGGTAATGATATTTTAATACAATTTTCATCTGAACATCTAAAAACTGCAAACTTATCTACCACTTTAATCAGGTCCCCTTCACATTAATTACATATTTTGTTTATAGCAGTTTTACTTGGGTCTGTCATGTACCTTCCCATTTGTAGAAGCATTGTAATTATTACCAGTAATGAACACAACTGTTCAAAGATGAGGGGGATTGGGACGACAGGCTTACTTGACAGTTCTTTCAAAACAGCTATTCACTAGAGTACAATCACTAAAAGAGTGCCAATGATGCTTTGCATTATTTTCTACTAAATAGTGTTAATTAAAAATAGGAAATGGTTAGAATTAGCATCACTTAACACTACACATTTTAGTGTTTGTAGTCTCTACTACATTCCATTTAAATTAATTACCTAGAAAATCTTGACCAGTGTCGTTCAATCAATTCCTGTTTGTCTGGGGCAGGAACACTAGCAATGTTTCTTGGTAATTCAACCTCTTCAATTGGGTCAACCCCTGCAGCCTCCATGCCACCCTCACAAATTTCAAGTACTTTCAGTTGTAGCTCAGGGAGGAAAGCATAGCTTTTTCTTTGTAAGACTGGCTTAACAACCCAGCGCTTGTGCATCTTAGGGAAGCACTTGCGATAACGAGCTTCTCCACTCCTTGGGCCTTTTTGAACAATTGCTTGAATTCTAGCTGTATTGAAATTGTTGTCAATGGCAGCAAGTTGAGTACGAGCAACCATTCCCTTGTAAGAGAAGTGCTCTCTTTTTGAGCAATACTTCAGCATCATCGAATGATAAACTTCAAGCCCTCCTGTGTGACAAAAGTCGGTCAATCTTGCCAAGTCATTAAGTAACTTTGGTTGAAGGACAACCTCTTCTAGGGCCACATGAGCTGGTGACCCCGGCTTGATCCAGTGTGTGGTGCGCACTTGTCTGCAGGTTAGGGGAGGATGGGCACACTTTTTGAATACCTCTGCATCCTTCCAGGAATGCTTGTTCACGCAATGGTGAGCAACAGATTTCCACTTCTCTCTCAAAAGTTGTACATCCCCATTACATGTAGCAGCACACCACCAAAGATGGTTTGAAATGGATTGTATCCAGGGTGCCAGCTCTTGGTTTTTCTTCAATTTTGCTTTCTTGTTCAGCTATTTTACAATTGACTTGGAAAGATGCCACACATCATACTGGTGTTTGATGTGGCTAAAATCTTTTGCCATAGTGCTGGTGATGGATGTGTGTCTGTCAGTTGTGATACATTTTATACTGACCGTGTCTTCTAAAGTGTTCAAACACCTTAGAAACCCCTCTTTCTCCATAGCATTGGAGCTGGTTACTTCAGAGACTTGAACAATGCTGAAGGTGGCAATTTTCCCTGTGCTTGTCTCCATCATAGTATATGTGCCACATTTAGCACTATGGCCAGGACTGTCACTTCGGCCATCACCATTGAGATTTACTATGTCCTTATTTGACAGCTCTTCAATTACAGCAGCCTCCTCTCTCTTCCAAGCATCATTAACAACAGGAAATAGGTAACGTTCCTGATGTCTGTAAAAGACCCTCTCACTCAGAAATTTTAGGCCAAGACAGGATGCAAAGTTTTGAAGTCTGGTAAAAGTATTACCAGTAAATAATATTGATGAGGAAATCAACAAGTTCCCAATAGCTAAGCGATTTAACATTGGCTGTGAGTACCATGTCAAAGCATGATGTTTCATACATGTAGTTGTCACAATAAGTAGGCTGCCTTGACATACAAAGTTGACATCAGCGACAGGTGCTCCACAGCTTCTACAAAACTTGAATAACTGCTGCAAACAAGAGTTAAATACCAAATATTTAGGTTCTTTGATATGGTTTTCAAGAGTTTTATTGCAGTCTTTGTTTTCTGGCTCTAATTCACTGTCCGTTGTTGAAACTGTCTCTTGCGATGAAACAATGAAACCATCATCATCGTCACTTAGTGGGAGTCCCTCTTCCTCTGAAAACAAAGACTTTTCTGACTTTTGTGGAGACACTGTTGGCATTGACTTTACTGGTGAGGGGTGATAGCTAGTACTGTAGCTGTGGTCGTGGAAGCTCACACTGAGTATTTCATCTCTACTGATGTTTGGTGAAGGGGAGGGATTGTAAACTGTTGTTGTGTCGGCATCTTTATAGTATCCAGGCTCTGTCTGAGTTGATGCAGTGGATGTTACAACATATCTACAACCAAGGCAACACTGAACACCAATCTCCTTACAAAGTGGTTCAGGAGAGAACTCTGGTGTTTCCATACTTGGTGGATCTTCACACGAGGGATTTATTGTGGCACATAGCTGCTCCACATTCTTTGAAAATACAAAAATAAACAATGTTTTCAACAATACTATAAACCATTCTTCGAGGCCTACTTTACCTTAAATAATACAAAATAAACATATTAACCAACAATGCTATAAATTATTCTTCCGTGGTCATTTATCCAAGCAAATTTGGAATATTACGGCAACATTGTTATGGTTTACGAATAAATATCAAATGTAAACTAAACACGTGCAAATAACCATTTTGAAAATTTCAAGTATCGATCAAATATTACTAGCTATACTTATGATTTTAAGCAACATTTCATCTATGAAAGCATAAATAGCTAATGATTGATGACTCGCTTCGGTATGCATTAATAAGTCTTTTTCATGAGTGATTATTTCGAAAAACAATGTAAACTATGTTATGTATAAATGACATGTTATCTCACCTCTTCGTTTTGTTTGCGTTTGAGCCGGTTCTCTGATGTAGCTCTTCTTTTAGCTGGCTTGCAAAAATTGAATACTGACGGAACAGCATCGCTCTTTAATCTCCGGTTAACTGCTCCATCAGATCCACTTCAAAGCATGAATCCTCGAAGTGATCGCTGCAAACGTAGCAGTTCTTCAAAGGCGGCAGGTTCTCTCTCTTTATCCGCGCTATCCATGCCTTCTGAAGAGCTATTTTGTTAGGAATTTTGTGGTAGCTAACAGACTCAGTTTTGGAAGAATGGTTGGTGCATTCTGGCACACAACAATGGACCATCTGGATTAAGAAACTTACTCTAACTTAGACTATTAAAAGATCGACTAGCACTCGAAATATACAAACTCAACAAGTTTGGAATGCAAGCTTCACGTTGTGACGTCACGGCATTAATGCGGTAATTTATTGCGGGCTCAAATATGGCGCTCTTCTATTGCTATTTTTCGCGAATTGATTATTTCTTTTCGGCGACATAGAAGCTGTATCAGAGTTCAAAGTTGAATTTATGTGATCTATGTACGTTGTAGTTTTATATGAAAAACGGCAATTTTTGGGGTCAGTTGTCCTTTAATAGAATGTTTACGGCTGGGAATTTTCCCAATATTAAGGGCTGACTAAGCCAAGTGCTGGTCTTTTTGCATTTACTGCAAAGTGTAGTGACAGTTATCATTGTCCCAGTCTGTTTCGTGGAAATTGATGGCTTGGGGTGACAACACAGGTGGCAAAATTGAAATAACAAGAGCAGGTTAGATAGAAACACAATACACTTTGGTTGCTCTCTACAATCTTTTCCTTCTGTGGTCAATCTAAAGTGGAAAAAATATATATATATATATAAACACTGTGATGCCTTTTCAAGGTAAAAGCCCTGCCCCCTCCCCCCCCGAAATCATTCTGGGGCTACCATAGAGTTTTGCTTTGAGTGCTTGCATAAAACATTCAGCAACAAGTAAAATTCACAGGATCAGTGCAAGCACTCGAGTATGATTGATGAAAGTTAATACATTTTATATATTATATTATTATGAATGATGTGGTGTATCAACCTTGCTTAGCGCAGTTTGTGCTTGTAGTTACCTGGGGTCAAGATTATCACTCTCGGGGTTACTATATTCTGGATTGTCTTCAGCCAGCTCATTGTACTTGCCATCATTGGCGATGACAGGTTCCTCCTCCATGGCCACTTCATTGTCTTGGTTGAAGACTTTGTTAACTTCCCTCTGTACTTTTTCCTGCCACTCAGGGTCACAGATATCCTCCTCAATGTCCATTTCTTCATCATCAGATTCAGGTTCATGATCGTAATTATCAGTCTGACATCCTATTTTTAAAATGTTGTGCAAAAAAGATAAATAAATTTATATTTCTTTGATATACTTTCATCGTTGTCATTATATCATCATTATTATGTAATATTTATTAATATTTTTTAATGACAATAACCTCTAGCATACCTTGTGAAAACACTGTAGACTTTTTAGTTGCTTGTCCAAGAGCAGCAAGCAGCTGACTTTCTGTTCTCTCCAACTTTTTCACCTGTGTCTTCATGGATTTTAAGTCTGCTTTAAGTTGCAAGACTTCTGTTTGTAAGTACACACATTCCTCACACGATGTGGACTTGCTTGTTGTGCTTGGGACCAGAAGTTCCTAAAAATGATAAGCAAGAATTGATTCAGGCCGTTCATAATAAGTATCACTATAACAGTGTAGCAATGTAGCTGAGCCTTAATATACCTACGCTTTAGTTTTCATTTTTTGTTGTTGCAAAATCAAAAAAGTTATGTATATGATCATTACCTCTTCATGTGTACTCTCAATTCTGGTATTGTTTTCGCAGTCCAACCCGAGGTTTTGTTGTTGTTCATTTTGGGGCGACTCTTGGTCATTTCGGTCTTCAGCTTCGTCCACTTCTAGGTGACTATTAGCAGCCATTTGTTCAGCTTCTTCTTCAACACTTTTAGCAGGCTGAAGGATGTTTTTGAGGGCCTGAAAAAGACATTCAAAAAATACTTCCATTTTCAACGAGGCCGATTCATTGAAGCAATTGTTCCACAATCAAAATAAAAACGCCGACGAATAATTGTTGCTTTGATATGCCGCACTAGTGAATTTTTGAAACAGCCGCGCGACATGTTTGTCTAGAAATAAGTTTTCTTGTAAAGGCCGTCGTTCACATGTAACGCTTTGATTGGTTTGACGAATAAGCAGATACTTTTTTTTACTTTTGTGACATGTCAAATAAATGTTTCATTTACGGATAATTGATAACGCAAAGAAGAAAAACAAAGTTTTAGTTATACTCACGTGGCGGCGGCTTCTGTCACTGACAGAAGTTTCTTGTTGCTGCTCTGGAAGCCAGATCGTTGGAGTTGCTCTAGGAAGCAAACGTCTTTGCATTCCCTCGATATGTAGTGCCCTTGCGAAAACCTTTTCTTCAAAGTGTAGGGAGCACACAACGAATCTTCCTGGCGGGTTGAAGTTCGCCCGGTGAAGACGCACAAACCTTTTCCATTTGTCGCCGTCTTGCAACGATATACCATTCGATTTGTTGGCGAAATTATTACAACCAAAAACCACACAGCGATTTGCTGGCATTTTACTCGCCGTGAGCTCTCTAGAAATTATTTGTAACTATAACACGAAAGTTTGACAGAGTTTGTATACTGATTAGCCACGAGTGTTTTGGAATGAGTAGAGTAAATGACGTCATAGCCCTCACTCATCCCCAGTCTTCTGAGCCAAATCATTGATCAAGAAAATTAATGGCGGCCGGTAGTAAAAACGCAAAATTTTCAAACTTCCCGTCGGAATATGAAGAAAAAATTTCTACAGGTGATTAATGGGGTAGTATGGATTATTTGGACGAAGTTTCAAGTTTGTACGAAAAGATAGCAATTTTCGTCCAAGGGGCACTTTAATTACACGTATCAAGTAACTAATCTTTGCCGGCATGTTTCAAGAAATCACGCAAGCAATGTACTCAAAAAAATATTTCAGTGGAAGGTAGTAATTAAAACTTGAATCTACTGTCTTATTATTACCTTCTTTCCATATTTTACCCCTTTCATCTGATTGGTTTCTGCGTTCACTGAAAAACACGCCATGTCAAACTTTCACTGAGCTAGACCGGTTTCAGTTAGAGCGGTAGTGAAAAAGTACAGAGTGCATTTAACTTGCAGACGTTCAATTTCTGTGCAGTTTATATTTGTTTGACACGATCGAATAGGGATAAATAAAGGAACAAAATAACACCGACATCGCATCTAGTACACTTCAATTTGACCTGTGTAAGTTACAATGTCATATAATCAAAGGAAAATAATCGACTCTTATGTGATGCGCCGTTTTCAATTCACCATGACGCGGGATCTATCCATAGCATCTTGTCAATTTCATCTGATCTGTGTAAGTTACAATGTTAAATAATCAAAGGAAAATGTTTAAAGCCAATGTTGGCCAGAAAAGGAAATTCGTTGAAATTCTAGTACTAAGTCTATAAACAGAGGCCGAGACCATCTCTGTTCCTCATGGCATTTGCAAATCAAGCAGTCTCTGCTGGTTTTTCAGCCATTTCGGCGGAAAATGCTTTAAAATAGTAATTGTTGTTGACCGTCTTCAAAGCGTAAATTTAGCTAAAAGTATAGTTCTAGTTTCTTTTCAGTCAGTTGTCGATGTAGAACATACTAACGACTAATAAATATGTATTATTACGACGATATATTATGAAACATTTGCACGTTAGCGATTTCCCGCGCCTTAAGCCATACGCGACACATAGTTAATCAACTATGTCAGGTCCGTGATCAAATTTCGCCGCCACTCACAATCGCGTCAAGAACCATATACTACGCGAGAATGGATTACCTACATCTAGCTTTTGCTTTCTTTCTAAAAAAAATTCTACCACTTGCAAGGGAAGATTATTGATACAAAATATGCTGGTATTTTAATCTTATGATGGAATTGATTTTTTTTTGCTCCAAATGGCGTGAAACTTCGACATTGCGTGAGATGAAGGAGGAAATATGGAAAAAAGGTAAAAATACTAATGGCGCACAGAAATGCCTGTAGCTTTTACACTTATTAAAGAAAGTAAAGTAAGAGACTAGATTCCCCGTACCAGTATTTTCGAAGCGTTAATAACTCGGAGAAGCCTCTTAAAAGGCAAATAGAAAATTCGCGGGTTTCGCCGGTTCGAAGACTAAATTAATTTCATTCGCATTGAGTTAGTTTTTTTTCCGCCTAGTGATAATTATACTGACCTATACTGTTGTATGAAGAAAAAAACATAAAGCAGGGTTATCAAGGTCACCGGAACACTTCTCATGTTTGTCATCTCTAACGTTTAAAATTACCTGATAAGTAAGCATATTCCGCTTAAACATACATAATTCTACGCAAATTCTGCGTCTTTGACAGGCTTTCCAGCAGAAAATGTGTAAATGGTATCTCAATGGAATTTTTTTGCGCAGAATGTGCTTATCGTCCGGTACTTTAAGCAGAACATGCTTATATTGCCGGTTTTTACGCTTGACCTGCGTAACTCCGGATTTGTTTTGGCACTCCGGATTTTCACTGACAGTTGTTAATTATATATCTACATACATGCTGTATAAACCCTATCATAATCAAAGATAAGTGAATAAATAAATAAACGACTAATATATTTACTGATAAATATAAAATCACTTATTTCCCTTATTCTGAAGCAACTAATATAATGAATTACTAATTGTCCCTCCTCCTAATACCAGCCCTATCCCAACATAATTTACAATATTTAATGATTAATGAATGAGTAAAATTATGTATGTAATTGCCCTATTTCACTATGACGTCACTGCTTGTTTATGTGGGGGATAGAATCGCTAAATCCAATAGAAAATTCAACACAATTTGCTCCTAGCGAAACAGTTTAATCTGAAATGGCCTGGTTTTCAGATATAATATGTGTTAATATGTACTAAAAAATATTCTGAGCGTTTTCTGCCTATTTTACTTCTCTTCGTGGATTGATACAGGTTCTAGAACAATTTTCAGTGAATTTGCGTTGATTTGACCCCCTCCGACAACCATGATCCTTTGCGTTTAAACAATAGATTGTTTTGATGTGACGTCATAGTGAAATAGGGCAATTAATATGTATATCCCAATCCAACCCTATCCCAATATCATATATACAACATAGCATGCCTAACACTAATATTTAATAATAATGTAAGAACTATAAAATATACCTTAAAAGTAAGCATCCTTTCCAACCAACGGTCTTTCTCAGTACTAAGTAATTGGTAATGAAGTGACGCCAGCGCTACTTGGCACAAATATTGTGGCGGTAAATACTCAGAGAGTACAGCTGGTTCAAACCAGAAAGACCATTGGTTGGAAAGGATGTTTACTTCTAAGATAAGTGAGTCCTAATAAGTATCTATTTAGAAACGAACAGCAGTGATCAGTGAACCCTTTTTAGTATCTACGAATAAGTGAAACAAACACACTGATATATAACTCAATCCATCTGTCCTAGCACCTTTGCTAAAACTATGAGAATTTATGTGCATTTACTAAGCACTTAAAAGTAGCTAGGCTGTCAGATTCTCTTATATTAATGGACAATTCATTCCATAGCATATACTTGATTTAGAGTGCCAAATATGATGAAATTTAGGTTGTTCCAGTCTCGTACACATACCCCTCATGTTGCATTTTAGGTTTTTAGAGATTAAAGAATTCATGGATATAACTAGGACATACAGTTTCCTTTTCAATTTGGGATAATTTGCATGTTTTTCAAAGAGCTGAAATTGCACTCGACTTATACAGTCTTTCAACTCTTTGAAAAAAAGTCGTGCGAATTCCAAATTGATCTCAAAACAGTATAATTACCTTTTCTAATAGACATGTTGCACCATCACATGATGGCAGACATGACAGAGGGCAGGAACAATTGAATCTGATCTAATTTTATTTACTTTAGAAAGTATTCTGTTTCCCAGGAGAAATAGACTCGATAGTTGTGCCCCCTGTCATAGCTGTCATCATGTGATGATTCAAGAGTTTATTTGTCGGTTTTATTTTATTGTTTTTAGTTTAGTACAATCCATGTACAATTTCAAATTATGGTCATTTTTCATTACCTTCTTATCTTTAAATGGCAAACAATATATTATAGTACATCTTTTCCCCAGAATATTAGATAGTGTACCAGTTAATAGGGTACCATAACCACTCACTTAACATACCATCAGTGTCTGTCAACCATCCACCTATCAAATGGTTTTATAATTACCAGTCAATCATTATCCTTAGAGACAATTCATAAGTAAGTGAAAAAATGGGGCCTTGACATTTTAGTGACCATAAAAATGGGGGTCTTGAAATAATTGATGAGATATATTTGGAGAGCTTAAATAATGTAGGAAATAAACAGGGGGTCCTGGAAAACATTTGGCATGCTAATACCCAACCAATACCCTTCCCAATAATTTATGAATGGTACTTCCTTAGCAGTCCATTTTTAAGACCTTCATTGATCAGTATGTCATTCAATTACCAGCTGGTACCCATCCATCCACAACCATCTCCATCTGTCAAACTGTGTGTTAACTAATCATCAGTCGACCATCTTTTTTGTTGTTTCATTGCATCAGTCACCTGGCCTTTATTCTTTCTGTCATTCGATCATCAGGTGATTACCATCCACTCCCAACTATCTACGTGTGTCCTGTTTGTCTGTTAACTATATCACCATAGTCGACCATTTTGTCCGTCCTGCTAACAATTTAAACCTTTATTGTATGTACTCAGCACCTGATGCTCGCTACACTCACTGGAAACAGACAGTGTTTTATTTTGATGACTACCTGACAGTTAAACCTGGTGAAGAAATTACAGGAGAATTACAGATGAAACCTAACGAGAAAAATAATGTAATTATAATTATGTGACACTACAGCCAAACCTCTTTTGAAGTCAGTTTTTATTAAGCATTTACCTTCCATTAAGCAATCATTTTTAAATTCCAAAAAATAGACACTCTCTTCATAGACACTGTAACTTGACCTCTATTAAAAGGTTACCAGCATTAAGCAGAAGAGTTTACTTAATAGATTCAATTAACACAAGAAATACTGTCATCTTCATTTAATCATTTGCAAGGAACCTTAGGCGGCACCCTAAGACCAAAGTCAACACCTGTTTAAATTTTATGAAACCTAGTAAGTGGTTAACCTCTATTGAGCACTGACTTGGCTACTCACTGATTCCAGTAGGCATTGCATTCTCTGACAGATGCTTACTTTTATTTTTCAGAGAGATCTGGACTTCAAGATTCATTTGAAATTCGATGGGGAACTTGGTCAATATGATAAAACACAAACCTACAAGATGCGTTAAAGGTACTGGCATCTACAAGACTTTTAAAAACAAGTAAACATGTAGTGCTTGGCTCACTTTTAATGAATCATTATTAGTTATAGCAACACACACATATTACAGCTACCTTAATTTACCTCACACTGACCAGTAAATAATGCAATAAAGTCTTCTGGCCTGTAACTCCAGTAACACGAAAATTAAACTTCAGATGTGTTTTGCTCAAACAATGTGATGGCAGGTTAGGCTTAAATGATTGCCCCATAGTTTTCCCTGCTTTGAATATCAAACTGTTCATTCCATCTAGGGCTACCAAACATGTAAAAGTAGGGTGGATCCTACTCTTTTGTTGTTTTTTTTTTTGTTTTTTGTTTTTTTTGTTGTTTTTTTTTTTCGGTGTCCACTAGTAAAGAAAAAAAGGTCTTGTCCCAGGCACCAGCAGGGTCATCCTACTTCCATGTTTTTGTCCAGATATGGGAGAAATAATATAGAAATGATGTTAATTACTGTAGCTGTAATTGTTCTGAAATCTGAGAGTTACCAATACCTTGATTGCAGGTTTCAGACAAATAGTAGAATGTATTTTTAAATTTCCAGTCAAAGCATCAGATCTATTTATGACAAAATTGAAAATACAGTTTCAATGCTGTCTTACTAAGGGTTATTTTCAAAACGTTGAACCAATCACTTAAAGGGACCACTTCTCAAATGGTATGCATCAGTTCTAAGAACTGGTACATGTAAGTACCATTTCAAAACTCCCTGCTTTGGCCCATTGGTTCGACTTATTGTATAGCTCCAAGTGGATTTTTTCTCTTAGAAGAGGTTTAATAATTCTTTTATTTTCCATCGTAAGGTTAAGCAAATATCTTTGGATTTATATAACTCCATTTTTATGGAACAATGAACATGCACTTGTAAATAACCAAATTTATTATTTTAACTATATAGATGTTTTGCTAGTGTAGCACCTCAGGGGGGAGTAGGAGTAGGAGAATCCCTCTGCACAATCTTGTACCCAGAGCCCATGTTCCTCCTTGTCAACACCAAGCTCACCAAGAGGACGTGAGCTCTGAGTACGAGATTGCAATCTGAACGCTCCGCATGCCAGATATATTGGATTGAGAACAAAATAATAGCAGCAGCAAGGACAACAAAACATCAATTGAAGGCCTGGATTCTTAGCCATGCAGCACTTTAACAAAAGAATCAGGCACAGATAGCAATGTTTTAAGCGTGGGGCTAACAGCAAAATACAAAGAAAAACCTTTTCATTGCATGTAGGAAAAGTGTAATTTCTTTGTTTATTTATATGTTAACCACATTCTTAAAATAATTTTGAGAGTAGTCTATATATTAAAGCACTAGTATTGTATGTATACACTTATTTCAATAAAGTTAGTCACCAAAAATCTAGAAAGCTAAGATCGCTGAGTATCATGGGAAACTTTTCATATCAAGGAAGCATATATATACAAAGCTTTTTTAATACACACTGCAGCTCGATGATGCTCAGAAGAGGTGAGACTGTAACCGGTAAAAGATTCGCAAGTCCATGAACAGTTATCAAGCGGTTGAACGTGTAAAATGAATCTATTCCTTGTCGGCCTCAGCTTTATAGCTTTTCAGGTGACTAACTTTATTGAAATAAGTGTATCTTGAAAAGAGAAGAGGAACAGTCGTAAACTTTAATGGTGCAATTTCTTTTTTTTAATTGTTTCATGAACGATTCATAGTTGTGGTTGCTATATAAAACTGTTTCATTGATATAGTGTTTGCACTCTATATAAGTAATAAGGTGGACGAGCTAGAATGCCAATCGTAGTGAGTGCGACATTACTTCCTTTATTTTATTCTATTTTATTTTCTTGGTCGTTAATAAAGTCTTGAAATCGTGTTTGGCTATTGAAATTCTCTTTTCATAAAGGTATGATCTAGCAAACCTATCCTGCAAAAGGCTAAAGAGGGTGTAGTTAGAAAAGACAGGGTCAAATTTCGTCCCGAGAACCCGCGTTGCTTAAGAATGTTCATGGGCATTGTTCGCGCGCATCCTTTAATTGCGCTCATCGTGATGACGTCATTCCAATGTTTTGATAAGCAAAAGCTCATAAAAACGTCTTTAATCTCGTATAGCTCTAAAACGAAGTCGGACACCTCCATTTTTTATTTCGCTTTTTGAAAGTACTTTATGATGCCTATCCTTAGAGAGAGGGGGGGGGGGGGGGATGACGATGGGATCAAATCGAAATTATATATTTTGTGTATAACTTATAATTCCTATCCCACTAAATCACTAATGTTCTATTTTCGTATGACAACGTTCTTGCAAGTAGGTGTAAATGCAAACTAGTTATTTGGTTATTTTCTAATCTGTGAAAAATGGAGACGATCAATTTATTTTTCCAATAAAATATTACTAATTTTGGACAGCTTTCCATGCTTACGTTGCTCGCGCGTCTTTACCGTTAAAAAGGGAGAACTTCCACGTATTCTGACGGCTAAACAAAGTCTGGGACCCGGATTTTTTATTGCTTATTTTACATATTTTTAAAAATCTGATGGGATCGTAAAGATAGGCAATATCACTATGAGCCACAATGCACTTATGTCTTGAAATGCACTATTCAGTATGCACGCAGTATTCGGTATTCAACATTTTTTGAAATAGTTGCTAGTTGTGTATTACAGTCGGATAATTTTACGAGTGATAGCGGCCGTAAAAATACACATCTGTAGCAGTGTAATAAAATGTTTATCGTACGACATAAAACACTAGGAAAGTGCATGAACGAAAAACAACAATTTTTATTGTAAAGAAACAAACGTTCTAGCCAGCTTAGCCAAAATCCCTGTGAGAGCCGAGGCTAATCCGATTCACAGACCTTGTTTTATCGCTCTATAATTTCACTCAAGAAATGATTGTAACACACGAGAAATTTATTGTCGCATACAGTCAATTCAAAAAATGTTGTCGTCGACCAACTCAAGCCTACGCGACTGGACCGAAAGGAACTCTGGGTAGCAATCACTGAAGCCGAGTTGACTCCATAATTTTATCCGACTAGTTATGCCTTGTTTACAGCACGAACCTTCGTAGGCGAGCGGGAAGTGTTGAAGGAGACTTTTTTAATGCCTTCATATTTTCAAAATTGTGAACTGAATCATAACTACTTTGTTTTGCTTTCCCTAAACCCAAAGACATACATTTGACGGATTGTTTCTCGCCAATATTATCTTTATTACTAGCGGGAACAATTAATTCAGAACGAATATTTAACCGCTTCAGTGATTTTTACCCATATTCCTTTCGGTCCAGTCGCGTAGGCTTGAGCCGGTCGACGACAACGTTTTTTGAATTGACTGTATAATAAGCAACAATAACCACCCTCTTCACGAAACAGAAACCATATTGATTAACTTTGCTGCCAGTGGTGGGACATCGCTACAGTCTTTTCCATAGTACCAATCTAATTCAAAATTCTAGCACAAATTGATTTTTCTTTTGCTGAGATAAGTACCTGATAGGTTGATGTTTTAAGCCCACTCGGCTTGAGCGCAATGATTTCCCTAGTATGCGTAGCTGCGCTTAGGGGAGGAACTAGCGGAACTAGTTTTGAAGGGTAATTAAGGTATCAGGGTACCCCAAAATTGCTCAAAAGTATCGATTTTCCCCCAAAAAAATTTTCGATAGTGATTTTTAACAGCGAGTAATAACAAAGGCAACAAAGGCACTTCTGCTCAGTGAGAAACTGAACATTTTTGCGTTTTTCTCGGAAGTGCTTTTCATGATTTTGCGTTCAGTTACCCGTACATTTTGAGTCCGAAGTCAAAGGGAATTTGACCGATTTAACTGAAATTTTGAGGAAGTTATCTTGGATAGTTGTTCTTCAAAAGTGTGTCTCCGATTTTTGATTTTTTGCTTATTTCCAAAGTTATCGTGGATTTTGGGCTTGCATACCGGTGATATAGCAGCGTCATAACTTTAAGAGCGTATAACAAAAGCAACGGGGCAACTAATCAAAAATCGGAGAGACACTTTTGACAAGTGATGTCTTGTGATCTCGGAACAAGGGCGCCAGGACAGACGGATTGGGTTTTAGATGTATGTGTGATTGTTTCAGTTATTCTGATTGAATTGATATATGTTTGTTTCTAAATGGATACTAAATGGTGATCACTTATCTATAAAAATAAACGTCCGTTCCAACCAACGGTCTTTCTGTTTTGAATCAGGTGTACGTACGCTCTGAGTCTTTACCGCTGTACTATTCGTGCCAAGCAGCGCCGGCGTCGATTCGTTAGCGATCTCCTTTAATAAAAAAAGCAAGAATCTCTCTCTCTCTCTCTCTCTCTCTCTCTCTCTCTCTCTCTCTTTCTGCGCATGTACTCACTCTGGACGGACGTGTATTAGTGAGCTCCAAGAAAATTTCAAATTTTATCAAATCTTACAAACGATTTCCTTCCAAATATCCTTGAAACTAATGATGGAAAGTCTTAAGCCACTACTGGACTTATCAGACGACCAACAACTTAAATGGAAAGGAAATTTCGAAGATTTGAAGACACTAATCCGGCTTGTCCTTGATGCTCCTGACGAAGACGCCGGTGAAGTAAGTGAAGATAAACTCCACAAAGCTTTTACTTATAAGATTCAAGACGCATCGGTACGTTTCTATACCACAACGGGAAATCTTAAACTTTATGGGTCGAATTATGAAAAACTCAGAGAAGCTCTCCTAGAGTTTTTTCCTGACAAAGACATAGTACAAGTGCCTATTTATCAACCAACCACTCCAACGTTACTGTTAAGTGATGAGTCCACTATTAACCCACTGACCCAAAAAGTAGAAGATTTAATTGCAGAAGTCAGCCTGATAAAAAGACAAGTCTTTAAAGAAATTGAAGTAAACGAAGAAATCGAAAAGTTGAAACAAGAAATTATTATTCATAAAGAGACTATCAAACATTTACAAAACGAACGCGAAAAACTCTTGGCAACAATTGGCATCATTACCCACAACAATAACCTAATGCCTTCATTTCCTCTTGGGACCCACCCTTTTCAAAACCCTTTCTTTGGGCCTAACATGACAGAAAGAACTATGCAGATGCATGAAACTGAAGAACGGATAGAACCTCTAACTACAAGCAACAACAGTTCAGTGAAAGGGAAAAAGAGGCAAAAAAAGAGAAAGAAGCAGAGTTCACAAACCATAGATAAATCTAGTGAAGCCCCAGCGACCTGCCCTGATGAAAGTGAGACAACACAGCCGGATAAGTCCCACAAAGAGAATCGGAAGACAACAATTATCGTTGGTGACTCAATTATTGGTAAACTAGAAGGATGGAGAATGTCTAATAAGGACAATCTCGTGGTTATTCGTTCCTTTCCCGGTGCAACTGCTGATGACTTGAAAGATTATATAAAACCAATTATCAAGAGAAAACCTAATAGCTTAATATTGCATACGGGAACCAACAACCTTAAAAGTGATACTCCAAGTACCGTAACAGATAAGATTGTTGAAGTATGTGAAAGCATTGAGAATGCCCTTCCAGAGTGTAAAATAGCAATTTCAGAAATTACCGCTCGACAAGACTCCAGTATGCTTGAAACTGCCAGAATAGATGTTAACAAGCGGCTTGGATCCTTCTGTTCAAACCGAGGATGGACTCTTATAAAGCACAAAATCACAACCAAAGAATTGAATGACAAGGGACTCCACCTCAACCGAGCCGGCATAGGAGCCATCGCCAAAGACTTCAATAGTCATATTAAATCTAATTTTACTTGATCCTTAGGTAGAGTACCAATAGAGGAAAGCTTTTCAAATCAATCCAACGTATCAATTTCTGGCCATAACATACCAAAGGTAAGAGGTTTTAAAATGGCCTCGTTGAATATTGCTAGCTTACTCGCACACATTGATGAACTGAGGATATGGGTCGCAAATCAGAGCCTTGATCTTCTTGCTATAAATGAATCCAGGCTTGACTCTACTATCCCAAGTTCTCTAGTAGGTATTGAAGGCTATGAATTGTATAGGTTTGACAGAAATCGTCAAGGTGGGGGTGTTAGTTTGTATTTAAAATCAAGTATAAACGGCAAAAGCCGTCCGGATCTATCTGATAACAACATTGAATCACTATGTATTGAGATAACGAAACCACACAGTAGACCATTTATCGTATTAGCTTGCTATAGACCACCAAATTATGACGTTTTAGCTTTCTGTAACATTCTCGAAAATATTTTGACAAAAATAGACTCTGAATTCAAAGAGCTGTATGTCTTGGGGGATTTGAACTGTGATTTAATCGATAGTAATACAAGTACACAGGCTCGTCAACTAAGACATACTTCTGAGTTATTTCAGTTACATCAACTAATTACTGAACCAACAAGAATCACCCAAAGAAGCAAAACATTGATTGATATCATTCTTACAAACACTCCAAACAGGGTTGCCCAGAGCGGTGTTATACACCTCTCTTTGAGTGACCACAGCCTGGTGTATGCTATACGCAAGATAGCTATACCAACAAATCATAAGCACAAAATAATAACATTTAGAACTTTCAAAAATTTTGATGCAAACAATTTTCGTAGGGACTTGGCGTCACTCCCTTGGGATAGCCTGAATGATTTAAAGGACCCAAATGATATGTGGTTAAAATGGAAAGAATTGTTTCTATCTATTATTGAATTGCACGCACCGTTAAAGCGGAGGCGCATAAGAAATAGAAGGACGCCTTGGTTGACAATTGAAATACGAAAATTGATGCTCGAACGTGACAAACTAAAACAATTAGCAATAAAGACAAACCAAAATAATGACTGGGAAAAATACAAAGCAAGTAAAAACCGAGTAAACAATGAAATCAAAAAAGCTAAGAAGAAATACTATGAAACTCACTTTTCACAAATCTCGAGAAATTCGAGCGAAGTTTGGAAAACAATAAATGAAGTCTTATCTCGAAAAAGTAAAGACAAAACTCGTATAACCTCCCCAAAGAGCGGGGAAAACACTATTTGTGATTTTCAAGAAATCTCTGAGCTTTTTAACGCTCATTTTTCTGAAATAGGGACAAAGCTAGCCGGTACAATCCCGGAAGGACCACTAAGCTTTAACTATTACCTAAATAAAGCAAACTCGACCTTTAAATTACAACACACGACTTCTGATGAATTATCTAAGATCTTAAACTCTATATCAAGTAATAAGGCAACGGGCTTAGACGGCATATCTGTGCGCTTGATAAAGGAAGGTGCTCCAATTATTATTAATCCCTTAGTTAAGATTTTCAATCAATCTATAGACAGTGGTATTTTTCCAAATGACCTTAAACTCGCCAAGGTAACTCCTATTCATAAAGCAAATGATAGAGATGATTTAAACAATTATCGCCCTATCTCAGTACTTCCTGCCATTGCTAAACTTTTCGAAAGAATTGTCTTCAACCAGTTATATACTTATCTTAGTTCAAATAACCTGCTCTCTGAAAAACAATCAGGTTTTAGACCACAGCACTCAACGACTACTGCTCTGCTGGAACTTACAACTGAATGGCTTACAAATATAGATGAAGGGAAGATTAACTGTATCACCTTCCTTGATTTTACGAAAGCGTTTGATACAGTTAATCACTCTATCCTTCTCCATAAATTAGCTAATTATGGCATTGCAGAAAATTCATTGAAGTGGTTTAAATCCTATTTAACTGAGCGAAGACAGAGATGCAACGTGAATAATACATTATCTACTATAAAACAAACCCTTTGTGGAATTCCCCAAGGGTCAATCCTAGGTCCATTATTATTCATATTGTATATTAATGATTTACCAAATAGTGTACATTTTTCAAGTACAAGAATGTACGCGGACGACACAAGCCTCACGGCTTGTAATACTTCCGTAAAATCTTTATCTGAGCAGATCAATTCTGATATTATTAGCATATCCAACTGGTTGATGGCAAATAGATTAAGCCTTAATTCAACAAAGACTGAATATATGTTTATTGGGTCTGACGACAAATTACGTCAAATAAGTTCCAAACCACATGTTTACCTTGAAGGTAAACAAATCGCACGTGTCCAAACAGCCAAAACCCTGGGGGTTGTAATCGACCAACGCCTGTCCTGGGCTGACCATGTCGATCATATATGTAAAAAAGTTTCATCAGGCCTGGCTGGCCTTAGACAGGTTCGTGATTACGTCCCCCAGGAGACGGCGATTGCAATATATAATTCGCTGATAACTCCTTGGTTTGACTACTGCGATGTGGTTTGGGATAATTTACCAAAAACATCAGCTGACAGACTCCAAAAAATGCAAAATCGCGCAGGCCGAATTATAACTAAGAGTAATTATGAAACTAGGTCGCGCGACATTTTAATGTCTCTAGGATGGGAAAATCTTCAAAACAGGCGGAAGAAACATAAAGCCACAATAATGTACAAGACTTTGAATGCTCTTGCACCTCAAAGTTTAAGAGACCGCTTTGAGTATCAAACTACAAAATATAATTTGCGGAAGGGAGAAAAGTGTTTAAAATTATCGAAACCAAACACTGAGTACCTCAAACGTGCGTTCTCCTATGAAGGTGCAAAAGCATGGAACTCTTTGCCTTCAGATATTAAGTCAGCTAGAAGTATAAGGGAATTTAAAAGAAAGCTTTCTTCTGTTGGACTCTCATAAACTTTTTTAGCTGTCTAAATTGTATTCTTATTTAACTCGACATTCTTGTAAAGCAATTTTTATATTGATAGAATTTTTTTTCGAGTATAAATAAAGTATCACTCACTCACTCTCTCTCTTTCTCTCTCTCTCTCTCTCTCTCTCTCTCTCTCTCTCTCTCTCTCTCTCTCTCTCTGCATGATTTCTCTGGAGTGTTTTTCAATTGCTATTTGATAAGTTCTTTTTTAATTTACGTCCACGCTGTAATGTAGAGAATAGCTTTTCACCCATTGATCATGGTCTTGGCGGCCTTGGGTAGCAATCCGCGTTACTTTAGATAAATCACTTAGTTCAGCTTGGATCCATTGATTGAGGTCATTAGTTTTTGCAGAACAAGAACCAATAAGTTGACCTTCACGTCTGGTGAAAAGTCGCGCACGACCGGGATGGTGGTTTTCGTCCCACATGGAGGAAGCGGTAATTTTTTCGCCGGCAATAGCTCCATTTTGCATTCCGAGCGCAATATTGCAGCATTCTAATAAATTAATCAACACAAAAAACTTTGAACTATGATAATACGAAAATTATTAGGAAAAGAAAAGAAATTAAATATGTTCTTATACATCCAGAGGGAGGGGTATTCAATTCAGTGATATTTACACAATATTCTTTAACGTAATTTGAAGGCAGTTTTCAAGACACGCAAGCTGACGCAAGCATAAGCGTAAGCGAATGCGCAACCAAACGCAAGAAAACACAATTTTACATTCCCTTGTAAGAGCCTTTCGCTGAATAAGCGCGAAGTCTTCGAAGAAAATCTTTAATTTCTTAGCCTGTACATGCGAACTCCAAATAAACAATTTCAGCGACTTTGTAGCTCTGGCTACAAGACTATGTAGATAGGTGTTTGTGCTAACGTGCATGCATGATGGAAGAGGATAAACAAGTTGCGAAAGAGATTGTCAAGGGGTACACATATTCTCAAAAACTATATAGACAAAATCACTAAAAAAAACTAATTATTACAACGTTATCAAACAGTATCAAGTCAATTATATAAATGGAGCCATGTTGCTAATCAGTTAGTCAAGCTTACTTGGAAAAAGGGACCAATTATCAGTTCCCTATATCATGAGCCTTCATTATTTACTGTCAACTGTTATACGTCGAAGCTTGTCCTGGATACCTGGATACTTGTGTCTTGTATAAGAACTTTATAGAAATTAGAACTTAGATAGAAGCAGTTTACCTCTTTCTAGAAGTAGTTTACTTTCAAGGCCTCGTAAAAGGCACACGAAACAAACTTTTCGGCTTTCGGCCAGAAAAGAAAGCCAATAATAGTAACTAAAGGCAATGACACCGAAGGAGACAATGAACCTGGAGCTGTTCAAGCTCTTGAACTAGGAGATCTATCCAGTCACCAAATAGATCTTTGTTTTATGTCCGAGACGTGGCTACATGACCGTTTTGACAAGAACCTGGTCTCTCCACGTGGTTTTAATCTTATAACTAAAGACAGAAAAGAAAGGATTGGAGGTGGTCCTCAACTCGTCAAGAAACCAACTAGTGGCAGCATAATTCTGGATGTTTTCCTAACTAATGCACCACTAGACTTTGGATCTGTAAGATGCATAGCCTGATCGATTAACACTGATCACAAGTGTGTGGTGGTTCATCCCAAAAAAAAGACCAAAGCCACAAGAAAATGGGTTGAATTTCGGGATACTCGACCACACTGCAAACTAGCAATGATTGAGTTCCTGAAAGGAATTGACTGGAGGAGTGAGCTATTTGGAAGAGACTTAAACAATGCAGTTTCTCATTTTTATTCTGTAGTATGCCCTGCGATTGAAATCTGTTTCCCCATGAAAAGGGTTAAGATGTCATCGAATGATCCTGTATTTACCTCTTGTAAAGTATCTGTTAAAGAAAAGACAAAGGTTTTCCCCAGAAAGGTATGATTGTTGAAGCAAACTCACCTCTGCCAAGGATAAGTGAACTCATAATTGAAAATCAGATTAGATCAACTCCGTCAAAATCAAAAATGAGAAGCATGGATCCACTACTAAGCCTCATAGTCATTAACATATTGGGAATATTAACCTTTGTATCTCAAAGACCCAACATTCAAATGACGAATTATTTTCTCAATCAACTATTCACTATTTAAAGAATCAATTCTGAAAATATTGTGTAAAGGCTTATAAGCACTTTAAGAGATCGAGTACACAGTTTTATTCTCCCATCAAAAACTGAGCGTTTTAAGAAAGTTTTCTTAAATAAATGCCTTTTTAGATAAGTATTTAATAATTTATTTTTGCTGTAGAGTGCATGCACTAAAACCGTGAACATTAAATAGTACTAATTAGTACTATTTCATACATCCTTTGTTTTCTATTGTTTAATATTTCTATTTAGTGCTAAAAATTAGTATTTGTTTCATGGATTTAGTGTGAGCACTCTATCATTAATTATATTTATCATAATTTTTACATATATAATTAGTTTAGTTAGTCAATTTGTCATTAAAGACGTTCGTCTTCTTAATTAATAAAGAGCTATTATTATAAGGTGGCCTTCAAACACACATGCTTGATTCTGTGGTAAGCTAGAGTCTATCATGTAAAGCGTTTTGAAGTTATTCTATGCACAAAAGTCTCTGAAAAGACATTGTAAAAAAAAAGTGCTGGAAAAAGTATTTGTCCTGACGTTGTAAGCAAAAACAGCACAACCAATGCTCTGCTCTACCGGCTAAAAATTCGTGAATGTAGTCTAAGAAGATTGTCATGTAAATAGAGGATATTACAAGGGCGTGCGGAGATACAAATTTACACTCGATTGCAGAAACGTTGCAGTATACATTTATTCAAATGTCTAATTTATTCAGTATATTTAATGATATGCAAAACAGAAAAATCGCTTTATTTATTGTTTGTTTCATTCAATGACTGTCAAAATATTTTTTCATGTCTAATGATTATAAATCAGTTGGTTTTAAGCGTTGAAAATGGTTATTTTGCATTATGCATCTCATTAGATATTTGTATAAATGTATACTTCAACGTTTCTGCAATCAAGTGTATCTATAAACTAACTAATAGATTTAATTGTAATGTACTGGAATTTAGAATAATGGGCAAGACTAATAATCGAATAGACGCTACTCACATGTGATATAGATGACATATGGGTGAGGTACTAGTATCTCATATTTTCCGATCCAATCCTTCTCCCACTTTTTCCCCTAGTCTCTTATATTTTCCAAACTTGCGCTCCCTACCACCACTTCCAGAGGTAGCCGCGCTCGTAGGATTGGAATACAGCTGACGATCGAGTACAAGAGAGTGGTTGGTCATGAATGCATTCATTACTGTTATGGGAAGGGGGAATGAATCTTGAGAGTGTGATACAAGGGGGTCAAGAAATGAGTGCATTTGGTATCATGCTCTTACGGGCGATATTCCGCAACCAATGTATGGGATTGGAATATAGCTGGCGATGGAGTACAAGAGAGTGGTAGGTCCTGAATGCATTCATTATCGTTATGGGAATAGAGAATGAATCTTGAGAGTTTGATACAAGAGGGTCAAGAAATGAGTGCTTTTGGTATCATGCTCTTACCGATCTGTTTATTTGATGATTTTTTTCAAAAATCAAAAACCCCCGTGTATTGGTTCCCGGGTGCCGGGTATCTAGATACTTCGATAAATATTTGGTCCACGGAAATTAGAATTTTTTTAGGTTATTGAATTTTGATTTATAATTGAAATGCTTTACTGAATCATTTTTCAAACATTCAAAAATAAGAGGAAACAGCCTGTGATAAACGTTTGAGATACTTAGCTGGCTAACATCTCAGTACCTACCGTTAAACTCAGAGATATTTCAAGCCCACACTCGTGTCACGAAATCATTACTTTTTTTGTCAGATGTATTCGAAACGATGTACTTATTCAGTTGTATCTTGCACAAAGGGTATATAGAGATTATAAAATTATTTATGTATTAATTTCCATCATGAAAGCACGCATTCTTTCGTATCATTTCACTAAGATATGGTTTAAATTATCCACTGCTAGATAGTTTTAATTTATTTATGACCTTGAATTTGTATCAGTCTCATGTGTATCGCTAATAAAGGTCGCTAGATATGATTTTCAACGATACTGACTGACTGACTTAGAATATGGTTGAGCGTAAACCCCATTATATACGCATTTAATAGTTTTTTAGGAATGGAAATACAAGTATATGCATATACAAGAAAATGTGCGCATTTTGTATCATACTGAAAATTTTCAACGATAATTTGCAAAAACTTCGATGTTATCCGCTGATCTCCGCATATTCGATATATAAATCACTTAAATGATACTGGTCAATAATTTAACATACTCTAAAATGCAATGAATTCATATTTTTATGAGTAAAAGGCTCATGATATAGGGAACCGATAATTGGATCCTTTTTCCGCACATATCATGAGAAAGAACATGATATGGACCCGTTTCTTAAGTGCAGCACCCGAGCGAAGGACTGAGAAATAGTCTACATATTGGATTGGGTTTCCTGTGGCATCCCATAATTCTTTGCGTTAAGCCACTTATGAAACAGATGATTCCACAAAACAAGAAAAGAAAGAATAAGAATTTGAGGAAAAAACCTTGAGTTACCGCTGCTTTCCCACAAGGTAAGGTAATATTGGCCTTGAAGATACTTTATTTATGTTAGAAGTCTTCAATAGCTACTGAAAATTGAAAAATATATTCCTTGGTTTACTCTATGAAGATTTTCCCTTCCTGTCGAAACGAAAGAAGAAAATATTTTTTTTTCCAGATAAGCTTAATTTTAAAGGAAAACAAGAATACCAAGTGAAAAAAATATTGAAGCGATTTTCCCTGCTTCCGTCATTTTGTGGTTGGCATAAAGTCGTGATTAAAATATGATTACCTTCTTCAACATACTTATACTGTACGTGTACATGAATAAAAGGAGACTCGGCACGTAAGCCTAAGATTTGATGGGCCAAGATAAACCCCGGTAAATCCCTAGAGAATAAAAGCAAGAGATACAAAAAGTAGATCAATGATTAATCTTTTGTCTTATAACATGGGAGCTATTAAAACCTGTTAGAGAATAGGCTGTAAGAGAAATGGTCACAAAAAAGAACTTTTGGCCAAGAAGCAAGGCAATATTAACCATAAATTTAGTGAGCCAGAAGGGGTTTATTTTGTTTTATATCCCAATGACTTCACTGGGAGAGATTCACAGCAATTACACTTGAAAGTTCATCATAGCAAGGGCACTAGGACACCGAATGTGGTTGGATTTCTATCTAGGTTTTTTTTTCCCTTTCGATTATTTGAATTAAATTAACGTTATACTTGTTTACTTATCTTGTGTCCGTGTTCCTTCATTCGCTGTTTTAATGCAGACGTTTTCATTCCAAAGGTCAAATGGTTTGAATAGCCTATGAGCGTTACTTCTTTAATTAAGAAATTCGTAAATAGTTTCTATTGATTATCGATGCTGTGTTTTGGTATTTAAATTCTCTGCTGACCTTTTGGCTAATACATGTATAAGTTTTTCTCATCTTCCCAGTCTCCACAATAGGCACGTAACCAGGCAACAGTGAAATTTCACATGTGAAATTGCAAATTATGCATGAATGTCACATGAGAGGACGCACTGGGGTCTGTACTGTAAGTACTCCACATACATTTACAGTAAAATTTTACCCGCATTCCTTGAATACCAAAATGGGGATTAAGATTAACTCCAGCTGTGTGCTATGATGAAGGTGTTTTTTTATAATCCCTCTCTTCCATTGTTTAAGTCTGTGCCTGACATTTGAGATCAAACAATGCTAGTGCTGGTGTGGCGGGAATTCGGCAGGTAAAGTGGCTACAATGCAATCATTTTACCCTTGTATTACAAAGAAAAGTTGCTTGATGTCGATACAAATTATACATTCCTGACATTTGTGCCTGAAATTTGAGATCAAACAACGCTGCTGAAATGGAGCGTGCTGAAATCTAGAATCATAATAACAACTTTCTAACTAGTACACATTATCCAGGCGCTTTCCGAACTTATATGGACACAAAAAAATCTTTCAAATCCTTTGATGTTGTTGTTTAGTGAGTCTCTTGGTGTTCTATTTACGATGAAAGTGAAAAACAAATTGAGGTTGGAAGTTGCTCAAAACGTAAACGCTACAGAAAAAAGGCGATGACAATTTGAGGTTCCGGCTTTATTTTTACTTAGGACACCTTACACGTTTTAATCCTTAGGTGTCATACTTACAGTAAAGACCCGAGTGCGTCCCCTCATGTCAAATGTCTATTTCATTTTATTTTTTATTTGTGTAAAATAATATACTCTTACTGTATTTTTCTTTCTCTTTCATCATTTTATTTCCTTGAATACATGTAGCTTTTATAAAATTTCAATAAATGTAACTCAAATTTTATTGTTTTGCATAGGTAATAGCATGGTTGCGAGTGATATTTGGCATAAATACCACAATTTGTTCATATTTTGAAATACTAAGTTTGTAATTTCATGAGCTGTCTTCGGCAAGTGAAATTACGAACTGTTTCAAAATATCACGAGTGGTATTGATGCCAAATACCATGTGAACAAACCATGCTAGTAATTGTTTTTAGTAAAATACACAGATTGGTTGAGAAACTCACACTATCATGCGATAATCACCTCCAGTGATAATTCAAAATGGCGGCAAGCCACTTTGTTGCTGTTACTAGAAAAAAATTCTTTTATCTTCTTTTTTTTCTCCTTTTTTTGAAAGAATCACCTGTGTATTTATACTAAAACAATTAGTTGCCTCAGCTTCAGTGAATATCGTGGAATATTGACCTTGCTGCTTGAAGACTCGCGTCTTGGTAGATATTCCCAATATTCACTTCGCCTTCAGTGAATAATTGTTAAATAATATGAGCTAAGAAAGTTCTGAATGAATTAATTCCTATTCTAAAAAGACCAAGAGTCAAATTAATATAGTGTTTGAAATGGATAATTGTCAATTGATCTTACGACTTTAGGACAAAAGAAACATAATCTGAGATGGATGTGTGTGTGAAACTTTGCTTTTGCTTGGAGTGTTGAATCAGCTTTGTACTTTAAGGTGACTTGACAACCATAACATTGGTTAACAGTCATCATCATTTGACTGCCAAGATCTGAAGGACAAGAAAGTGTAGAGAGTGTCTGTTTACTTGGCTGGATAGGCTGGCCTAAAGGAGCACTCTCAGGATCACTAAAATTACCCTGAAACATACAGTCGGGCTTGTACTCGGATCCATCAATAAAACAGAACGACAGTAATACTTGCCAACGAGGCTTCCTGGCCGAGTTGGTTACAAGCTCATGTACAGTAGCACTCAAGTTCCGTGAAATAACTGTTTTATTATATGCTAGACAATCACTGGATCATGAGATAATAAGGCTTTTTAATAATTGAATTTATAAAAGAGATATTTCTGAAAACCTGTCGATAGCAGCACAAATGAAATTCAACCATCATGTGGTTGTTTTGTAAGCTGAGCCATGCTGTTAAATTGCTTTTGCCAGGTATTTAACTCTGTTTTAGTAGTCATGTATTTGTCAAACTTAGAAATGCTTTTCAGCTACTCTAGAAATTGCTATTAATTTTTTTTAAATTATTTGTTTTACAGTGTTTTGATTTATGTTTGTTTGTCTTTTTACTATTTTGCTTTTTGCGAGAAAAATAGCATTTTGTGTAAAAAAATAACAATTAAAACTTAGGCTTTCTTACCACCAAAAAGCCATTATTAGTTCCCTTGGTGTTTTTTTAATGTTTTCTCTCAGAAAGTTTTTCTTTTTGCAAGAGAAGTAGCAATTTCTGTATTAGAATAATAATTAAAACTTAGGCTTTATTACCACCAAAAAGGCATTACTAGTTCCCTTGGTGTTTTTTTGTTGTTTTCTCTCAGAATGTTGAGCTAATTGGTCAGCAGCCATTTTGAATTTTCTCTACTAATGGAATATGAGCTGATAGCCTAAAGTAGTAGAGTAGCCAATCAGAGCGAGCGATTGTTAATATCCATATAGTGATACATGCATACCCATATAATAATAGTAAATACACACCCTTGGTGGCAGGGATATTGGTTAATAATGTCCCAAAGATCAGAATTGGCCTGAAAAAAAAGATTTTTTGGCTGAGGAGCAAAGATTTTTGAAAATGTGATATTCTGAAGACCATTTCTCATTCAAGGCCAATAACAGCTGACATTCCGGTGAGCAAGAAGGGGTTTATTTATTTGTGTGTGTATGTCATTCATTCACTCATGTATGTATGTCATTCATTCACTCACTCACTCACTCACACACTCACTCACTCACTCACTCACTCATTCATTCATTCATTCATTCATTCATTCATTATATTTATATATTTATTTATTTATTTCACATTGAATCATTATAACAGTCCCTTTGAATAAAATAAGAACAAGTTTTTGAACATTAACTTAATTACAGCATGAAATTTCTTTGACTAATGATTGTCCCATTGCTATGTTTGATGCAGACAGTCTTTTGAACTTGGGGCTTGATTATTTTGAGGCTGGGAGCTAATTACATTTTTGTGATAATTGGAAATTGATAATTACTTTTATCCATAATCTTGACAGGTTGAATAACTTTCAATGGCCTGTCCCAAGAGAAAAGGACCACAGTGTTCCTATGGGTTGGTGCTTATTAGAGGCTGGGGGCATATTACAAGAGGGCTAATCAAAGGCTTGGGGCTTAATTTATAATAGAGGAAATACCATAGTAACAGTAATACAATAGGACTTTCTAATCATCCTTCTCATATTTTGTAATCATGACATCACCTTCATCATTATCATCTTCATTTTAATCAACAGCAATGTTGTCCTCTTAATCCCCTTATCTTAAGTTTATATTTTACTTTGTGCCATAGACAAAATGAATTTCCAAGAACTAATGAGTAAAGCAAGTGAAAACAATATCAGTGCTTCAAAACAGGTGAGATCTGGTCAATTTACCAAAAATCTACTCGTTTTACTATTGTATCATCAACAAGTTACTAATCTACTCAATAGCTGTCGCTCAAAACAACTAATGAGAATTCGCTCCAATAGATGATCAGTAATTTACAGACTTGAATGAAGTCGAATGAAATAGCATTCCTAAACGAATTTCTATAAAATATTCGCTTAGTTCACAGTGTAAATAAAGTGTTTCGTGTGAAAATGTCAGGCAACAAATAGATTGTAAGCAACGTGACCCTTGAAGGTCAAGATAAGTAGTAACGCATATAACGCCACATTTTTTGTCGGCCAAAAAGGCTTATTCGAATGATTCCTGAAATAAAGCACTCAGCCCTACTTTTAAATTTTAACAAAATCCAGAATTTGTTTTTCAGACTTAGCAAATAGAAGTCTGTCAAAGTCGAAGTCTTGGTAGCTGGGCCTTGTTGCTGTTTTCAAAAATATTAATTTAATTTTTCAGCTTATTTTCGTTTTAAACTAAAGCATAATTGTTTTTTCAATAGTTCCAAAAAAATTCCATACCCCTACTACAAGTAGTGTCCACCTCAGCCGACATTAATTTCGTTCACAGATCTTCACATGCCCTCTCCACTAACAGCTGCTCACTCCAGCACTTCATTCCTTTCCTTTTGTTTAGTTTAACCAATGAAAAGTTTCTTGCATATCTAATCCAATAACGGGCCTGGATTACTTTGGAATATATTAGCTGTCAAAACCATGAACATTACATTATTCAGAATATGGAATGCCAATTAAGTCAATGATGCTAGCATAAATAATAATCGAAGAATCGATGAAAAAGAACAAATAAATTCTAATTAGTTTTAAATCATCTGTGAATATTACGTATTTCATATTCAGGCTTCAAATAAAAAAAAGACAAAGGTCAGGGTTTCCAACATAAAATGATAGCTTTATTGACAATTTAATTACCATAGCGAGTGGTCAAACTCACGAACACAACCTTTTCCTTTACTATAATATTTTATTAGATAATAAGTAGATATTTTTTGGACGATTGTGTAAATTTCTAAATTTGAAGAAATCACATCCTGTTTGAAAAGGAAGCTTTCCTTAAACAGACTTCCACATTAACAGCGGCTCACTCGAAATTAACCAATGAGGATCGGGCTTCCATATTCTGAAAACCCTGAGTAGTCAACACTGTGGAAAGGAATTTAGGGCTCGAGTGAGAATGCTGTGAAAGTAATATTTTTGCAGTAGGACATGTGGATCTAAACTAAAAATTATAAAAATATGAGCCCTTTTGACCTTGTGTTTAAAAAATTGCTAAAAAACGATAACATCTCGGCGCTTTACAGCTTTTTGTTCGTAAAAGAGTTCTTTGGACATGACGCCACAGAAGACGTCAAAGCTCTACTTTCAATACTGTATAAATCAAAACTGTCTATCAAACACGCTGAGTTCATGGCTTCTGCAAAACAATTTCAAGTGTTTGCAGACCAGGAATCCACACTTGAAATAAGAAAGGTAAAGAGAATAGAACTGGTGCGAATTGGACTTTCGTCATCGATGAGTGATAAAATTGTCGAAGCTGGGCTAAATTACAGAAGCCTTGGAGATGTCTACAATCAGAAAGGTGCGCGTGGACTTCTAGCGGCACTTGTTTTACCAGCATCGTTTCCGTGGATGCAAGACCAGCATCTAAAACCAAGAGTCACAAAACACATTAAAACATTGAGCAATATAATTATACACTTTAAACAATAAGTTTTTTTTCGATAAACTATATTTCCATATTTATTTTGTATTAATCCATATTGGTCAGTGCACAGCCGTCTACACTAGCAGCTTTGTCTAATAGTACTTTTACAATCAGATTGTCTGTTTTCCTCAAAAAGTCGCGCGACAAGTTGCTACTGTAAACGGGCCTGTTTTACGGTGATTATCATCTAAAAGCTTATACACAGAAGTGTAATGGCTAGTTTTATAAATTATGTGTATTTGAGTGTAATGATTCGAACAAACTAGCATTATTGCTAGCCCTATCGTTCTTGATAACATCTCTGAACGCGAACTTTACATATAATTTAGAACTTTTAAAGAAACAAAGAGTCAGTTTTCGATACGCGCACATACAAGGCCAATTTTGAAATACAAGTACTTGGACACGTTTCCGTACTCGTAGGCCGATCTGAGAGTCCCTTATGACACCGGTGTGTCACGTTAAAATAATGGTTATAATCATTGTAAATAAGCGTATGTTTACATTTTTGCCAAGGAGCAACAAGATACATAAATACTTAATAAAATACGTCGTTGTATTACGCTTATAAAAAAGAGAAAATATCTGAGGCACCATTAAAGACTAGTCCTCATTGAGGTCGTAACTACTTTGACTGGAAGGTTTTTGGAGCCACCGGAATGCGCATTTCAACAGTCACGGCTCGCGTGAGCAAAAGTAACAATGACTTGTAAAGTTTATTCAAATAGCTTGAACGGGCATTGTTAATGACACAAAAGGAAAAGACAAAGACTTGAATACCTTGAGCTCAACAGATACTGGTGAGATATATGGGTAGTGTAATTTTTTATTTTTTTAACGTTATTTTTTCGCCACTTAAGAATTCAGTATCCGAAACAAAACGAATGCATTTTGTTATATACACATTGTATCTCATGTGCTGAAATTCTTACAAAAATCTATGGAGGCGTTCCCGAGGAATATGAATTAACTAAAATCTTATAGGTGCGGAGAATGTTGTCATGAAAATGCTCTACATTTGCCGAACTGTAGTTTTAAATAGATATAAACAAACGCCTCATAACTCAACATCATAAAAAGAACATATCTAAAATTTCTCATGCGAAATTCCAGGGCGAAATATTGAACACATCTTGTTTTAGAGCTCTCTCTGTGAGTGATATGGAATTGAATTTGAAAAATCGACAACCAACTTTGGGGCTTCATAATTCTAAAATGGCTAAATGTAATTCCTTGAAACTCACTCATCAGCAAGGGCATGACTCAAAATACAACATCCTTAAGTTTGGACAAAATCCATGTGGGATTTTTTGAGACCGACCCGAAAAACTGTTTTTCGGGAATTTCCCATAACGTTTGCATAATAAGGACGATCGACATGCCACACCCAATATTTTAAACTTCAATCAATTGACCGATTTATATTTAAAAATCAAATGGCTACAAAGAGAGGAAGTCTGTTTTAGCGCGCTTTGAATGCTACTGGTCGGAGCTTTCCGTTACTGATTTTAGCCACCTTAAATTGTTTTTTTCCAACATCCGATTCCCTCTTTTAAAAGAAAATAATGTTATTGAAATAAATGGAAAATAAATTAATTAACAGCCATACAGTCTGACAATCAATTATAATTAGATAATTTATGATCAAAAAGAAAGCTTCGGTTTAAAAATATTTATATATTTTTGCTTCCTTTTATTATCTTTAACTTAATGCGTCAGTTAATTTACTCCATTTTTTAAATAAGTTTGAATTTTTTCTTTTGAACTGGGCATCTAGAATTGAATTAGAATATGTGTCTATTGAGGATTTATACATTCTATCAATTTTTTTTCCAGTCCAACTAAGTTTTCCTATTGTCCTGATTCATGCGTTTATTCACATTCGTTTGGGATGACAGTGGCCTAAATTTCTGACTGATGAACCATTCATATATGAACCTTTTCTGGCTTAATTTTTTTTGTCCAGATTCAAAAACTTGGATGATAATTGTGTAGTACTGATTTACAGACTGATTAAGTGTTTTCCAAGTTTTCTTACATTTAAATTGAATTTAATAAGATGGTCATTAATCACTTTTTAAAAGCATTCGTTAATTTTTCAATGTAGTTAACGAAATCAGGACATAAGCATAAAGACTCAGCACCTGGAGTTTGCAATTCTGCAGTGAAAGCATTTCTAGAAAGAAAAGAGCAAGAACAGAAGAAAAAGCAAGGTAAAGGAATGATTTAATTCGTGATTTGTATCACATGATTTGATGTGCTATTAGGTTGAAAAGGTCCTAATAACGAACGAAACTAGTCCCTAAACTACAATTGTGTTGTTGTTAGTGCGTGGGGGATTATAAAAATCACCATAGAGTGTGTATAGATATGAAGATAAGCAAGTCCTTCAATGTCTCGATTGAAAAGTTATTAAGAAAAATCATTATTCCATGGAAATGTGTAATCTAGAATTCAAATTAAAATAAAATTGTGGTGAAAGATTGTGTTGTGTCACCTTCCTAAAACCGTTACTGTAAGGAAAAATCAACCAATTGTTACAGTCACTATTATCCTTACTGGTTCAACTGGTCAAAGACAACAACATAGGCAGCATTAGGGACCGGTCATTATTTATCTAGGGGGGGTGGGACATTTTTTTGTGAAAGATGATTTCTTTTTTCAAAGCCTCCCTTCCATTTGAACAAACTGTAGATGACTGAAAACTCTTAGAAATATTCGCATTGAAGTAATCGCTTAGAAATTGGCTCGAAATCCTTGTTTACGAGTATTTATAGTTCGAGTGTCTTGAATTACAGCAGTCAACGAAAAAGAGCATGCGTAGACATAAATTAACGTCACGTGATCGGCTGGCTCCACCCTTTCTTAATCACTTGACAACATGGTGACATTGATCGACAGCTGGTACATGCTAATTGATCAGTTATATAGACCGGAACTCTATGGCAGAAGCCCGCAAAAATCTCTTGGGTAATGCCATGAAGATCCCTGGGTACTATTGCGCAACTTGTCCATTTTGTAGGGGAGGAATCAGGACGGGAAAAAAAAACGAAGGTATTTTATGAGTGGTTTATCACAGGTAACCCGGTAATTATAGTCATTTTATTCTCGCTCGCTTCGCAAAACTAGTGCGTCGATTTAACTGGATTATCCTAGATTCTAACAGTGTATTTTATTTTAAAATTTTTTAAGTGTTTAGTTTATTACGGCCGAAATTCAAACAGTGCTATTTTTAGGTTTTGGCTTTTTCTCCTCATCCTCAAGTACGGTTTTTCTTAAATTTTCAGAATCTTATCATTTAGTACTAATGCAGCCTGTGTAAAATTTGGATGGAAAGTTTTGGGCAGAAAAAAGTCATGACGCCGCATTATCCAAAATTCGCTCTGAATTAGTTTGGTCCCACCTTTAGAAAAAATGGTAACCCATCGAGTTGATTTTTCATGGCATGGTTACGTCACTTCCATACGTCCGTCCGTATGTCCATCCGTACGCTCCCCCTTGGACAAGACACTGAAAGCATCAAGGAACAACGTAGACTATTACTCATTTGCGCTGCTCGGAAACTGATATTGCGCGTCAGCCAAATAATCTTACTTCGGTATCTGTTACAGTGCGAAGCGCCGTACCGTAGTCACTTGAACAAATTTTTGACGAATTTTTGACATATTCGTGACACATTTTTGACGATTTTGATTTGTGTAATTTGTCCTGCCTTTGTTTCCGATCAATTTTGCATAGCCATGCACTTGGGAAATTTCGCAAAAGTGCTAATATTTGCTAAATTTATTGAATTGATTTTACTAGTAAATACAATCCGATAAACACAGCAATTTTATCGGGGTTCAATTTGCAAATATGAATTTAAAAAAGAAATCTACGTTTGATAATCAGATGTTAAACTTCGCCATAACAGAAATGGCGGGATTTACGATAACGGAAGAACACTTCCTACGATGTTCCGAGAAAGAATATTGGATCTTCACCACGAAGGAGCCGGACAGAGACAGATCTCTTGAGAAGTGAGAGTGAGTCTTAGATATGTACAAAACGTAATCAGCCGATATAATGAAGCAAATACATCTCAAAGACATCTGACTCCTAAAGTCACAAACGATGCATTGGAATATAATATAGAAGTTCAAAAACTCATGAAACCCTCCATATACTAAGTATGGAACCGGGATAAGATACAGACTACGTACGGTGTTGTCCACTCTGGTGATTTACCCTGCGTATTGCAAATAAACAAAGTCATCTTTCGCCCGGAATAACCTCGTTCCCAAGCACTATAACTTATCTATATTTCCATATCTTCATATATTTCATTAGTGCCATGCGGTCCACATATTCTCATCAAAGTCATCCATAACAAGCTGGTTAGCCACACTTTCCTAGGTATGTCTGATTCCGCCTTAATCTCCGCCTTAGTCTCTGCCTTAGTCTCCGCCTCTCAAAACAAACTCATACGTGATTGGTTTCATTAAATAAAAAATGTCACGAAAATGTCAAAAACTCATCAAAAATTTGTTCAAGTGACTACGGTACGGCGCGTCGCACTGTAATAACTATCGGATATTCGAAATTCCTCAAACAGGTGCGTCTCCTAATCTCGAGCGTGACACATGCCATTTGAAAACATGATTTGATTGGCGAGCTTTTTTTCCTGCCCTAGCCGGCTGATCCCTAGATCATTAATTATATTTTAGTTTTTACGTTGCTTATTTACTAATTATGTGAAATTCATATCTGAAATGTTGCTAATAACATCATCCTTTACAAATGTTATTTTGTACTTTGCAGCTGATGAGGAAGCTGCAAAACGAGCCAGAATTCAAGCACGACTACTTCAAAACCTAAAAACCAATGAAGGAAAGAAAGGCAAGAATGAGAGTACACCTAAATCTTCATTTCTAAATCCACCATATAAACAAGGAGAAGAAGAAGAGAAAAGTATGCTAGCAAAGTGGAAAAAAGATGATGTCGCTGCCCAGTACCAGAAATCGGGTGTGTCGTCTAAACCTTCAGTTTCGGGTATTAAGAGCATTGACATTACTAGAAGTGCAATAACAAAAAATATGAAAGCAAAACACAGCAAAAGAATTTCGAAAGATAAATCTGGAAAAAGTAATGATTTTGTGGTGAATGGGAAAAAGAGTGAAACCTCAAAAGTTAAAAAAGAAGTGAAAACTGCATCTGCTCCACCGAACTTTAAGGAACTTCTTGCAATTGCAGAAAAAAATAAGTTTGGTTTGAAAAGGACGAAAAGGGAAACAGAAACTGTGACAGGCGAGAATAAGACTGAAGTGACAAAACTCAAACGATGGCATAACAGCAGTGGAGAGCATGAGTTAACTGAAATGGACGAAAAACAATTGCCAATCAAGAATAAAGAGAAGGTAAAAGAGAAGGCTGTAAGTAAAGCAAAGGGAAAACAAAAAGAATCACTACGGAAGACTGCAGTGGAACCAGATAGGGACAGTTGCCACAAACAAAGATCACATGTAAATGAAAGCTCGAAAACTTTAAAGAGAATTAGAGATTCTGAAACGTTAGAAAAGAATGCCTTAAACAAAAAGCCTTCAAAACCTCTAATTCATCATGCAAGACCGCAGGAAAGCAAAGATAGGATGATGTATGAACAAAAGAATTATTATCCCAGACCGACACATAATTACTATGAGGAAGAAGAAGACTCTGATCTGGATGGCTTTATTGTCGATGGAGAGGATGAAGCATGTGCAGAGCAAACTGACGTTTCGAAATATATTAAAGACATTTTTGGCTACGATAGACGAAGGTTGGTTTAAAAGATGCATTTTGATAGCCAATCAGAACGCAGGAAAGCTTTTGTATATTTGCAGATTGGCACATCTTTAGCGAGAGAGAAAGCTAGAGAAGGCTTTAACTACATGTACAACAGTTGATGTAGTATTTGATTTACAGGCTCTTAACCAATTGGGATTTTACGTTCACAATATGAACATGAAATCTAAGAAATATGTGGGTTTCATAGCTACTTCTCTTTCGTCCTTCCCAGTCCCCTTCCCATCATCCTCCCCATAGCGCCGCTACGCAGGCTATCAGATGTGTGGAAAAATGGATATTTGATTAATGCGATCATTACTGTGCTACGCGCCGTACCGTGAACAATTCTACAGGATTTTGGATTTCTTTTTGCCATCTTTTTGGCAACTTTTTGACAAGCTTTAATTGTGCTCTGCCTCTTTATCGCTAACCAATTACACATCGACGCTTCATCTTGATGTTTCAATAGGCAGAGTTCGTACATCGATGTAACGATATCGAAACAACAAACGGAAGCGCTAAAACATAATTGGTTAGTGGTAAAAACCCCTCCACCGGAAAGTTTACATAAAAATAAGTATCATTTGAAAATTTGATCTTGTTTGGGCAAGTTGTAACAAAATGATGATATTTTAATTTTTTCTAAAATACAGACAATGTATGCATGGTTGGATGGTTTGGCTGGACACTATACATTCCTTTGTAATTTTCGCAGGGTTTGAATGCTCATAACATTGTCTCTATAGGCCAAATATCCTGAAACTTGATCAAAAAACTTATTGTATGTTGTTCTTTCTTGTGATGGGGTATGAGAAAAGGGTAAATTATACACCGTGAAAAGATGAAAAAAACTTACTGACGTTTCGGACGCTAGTTTTTCGTCGCAGTAAAAGAGAAAGAGGTGGTAGAAAGGAGTGTGATGGGGTTATGTTTTCTTAAACATTTACTTATAGAAGTGGTTTTTCAAACTTGGGCCCATTCCCTTGTTAGTTTAGGCAAAGGCTATTTACTCAATTGGCTTGTAGACCATTTGGGCTTCAGCTCTAGTCGCTAAACATGCAACTTGAAGCCATTTCTAGTATTTGGTTATTGTGTTGAGTTCCCTCTGCTCAAGCTACATTTTTGACACGTTATTGAAGTTCACACAGCGACTTGCTGAAGTATGACAAATAGAGCCTATTTTATATGGAATACTCAAAGATTTTTATTGGAAGAAAGTAATCTTACGTGCTGTGTTGTGTGACTTGCTGGCACACAGTGACACAGTTTTTTTTCATTCATAGATATGCTGTGGAAGACTTTGATGACTCAGCCATGGAAAGTAACTATGGACAGATTGAAAGAGAAGAAAAAAGAAGGTAAGCTTGTTAAATATTCGTGATTGGTGTCAATGGGCTGTCATTATACCGTCAAATATCCAATGAGATAAGGCAGTAATAGCACGTGGTTTTAACAATGTTGACCGCCAGGTGGTGGGATATTTTTGTGTCTACATTCCTTAGTGAAGGCGGCTTGATGAAAGTCCATTACTGAAAAAATTGTTTTATTATTTTTTTCTAGTGCAAAAATTGCAAAACTTGAAGACGAAATCGAGATTCTTAAAGAACAAGCAGAACTCAAGCGGCTGAGAGACAACTTAAAAAAATCAAAAAAGACAAGGAAAAAATAATTTGATTCATGATGTGGCCAAACCAAAACGTCTTTTTCCTTGGAAAGTCCTTGTTTTGTGTGTTTGTGTTGTGCAAAATGTCCTTGAAGTTGCATTATTAATGACACTGGATCTGAAAGCAATTCATTTGCCCTATTTCATAATGACGTCACATTAAAACAAACTATTGTTTATACGCTAGGGATCATGGTCGCTGGAGGGGGATGGAATGACAACAACACATCTTAAATCACAATGAAATTTGGTTAATGAGCTGGTGAAGGCAAGAACAACTATTACGTTAAATATCTTGAAAGAAGAGAATTAAGATTAAATTTAGCCTAAATTTCTATCATTTTAGCCGATGTAAAGAAACTCTGACGTCATTATGAAATAGGGTAATTCATTGAGAGTCTTCATCACCATGACTGCAGTTCATGATATCTTGGATTTATAAACCTTTACACATGTCTCTTCAGTAATTTTTCCCAGATGTGAGGTATCTTGATCCTGATCCCGTCATGATTAAGATCAGGTGTTTCTGTTCTGATGTAGATGACCTATCAAACTCTGCAATTATTCCGATCTTAGTTTTATGCACCACATAGAAACCTCACATCTGGCCATGAAAATACCGTAAAAATCTTTGAAAAAGATTACAAAATACTTCTGTGCACCATGATTTTAGTAGCTTCCGTAAGACTGTGGAAAACCCAAAGTACTTAGTCAATTGTACCTTGAACCTGACGTTTCGCAGTCAAACAGAGTAATGGACAACTGATCAAACGTTGGAGAATATTGCGGCTTTTTCATGTAGAAAACCAGGAAAACATTCGTCATTTATACCTAGGTGAAGTTTATAGGTGAAGTAAATATCAAAGATGGCGGTTTACATAATATTGACGGGGAATGCAACTTTTTCAAACTTTTCGACAATGCTACGTCAGGTTGCCAGGGCCACTTGGGTTGCCAGAGCCAGTTAATGAGGCTAAATTATTGCTAATTTATACATCCAGGTCGACACGGTCAATGAGTATCTACGCCGTCATCTTTGATTTCAGTACTCGAGTGATTATATAAATTTGTTCTTTGATTTTACGAAACTTCAACAGTTTGTTTCCCGCAAGTTCACATCTTGGTACGAGCTTTGGGACCTTCAAAGCTGAAATTTATTAGCGATCTTTCAAGCTGATAATACTGTAGCTTCAAAAACTCATCAAATCTTTCTGGTTTGAATCAGCAGTACGCTCTGAGTATTTACCGCTGCACTATCCGTGCCAAGCAGCGCCGGCGTCGCTTCGTTAGCGACTACTCACCTTTAATAAGTTAATCAAATTTACCTTCAGTACAGTAAAATAGACCGGCGAGAAAGACGACCGTTGGTGGACGTGGTAAATATATTCATAACGTATGGCTGATTCAAAACAGAAAAACCGTTGGTTGGAACGGACGTTTATTTTTAAAAAGATATAACTAGCTAAAAACTAGTGTGAGCTGCGTCGGTGTTTCTAATGAAACAGTAATGATGAAAAGGTAAATTATACACCGTGAAAAGATGAAAAAATTTACTGACGTTTCGGACGCTAGTCCTTCGTCTAGCTTTTTTACTCCGACGAAGGACTAGCGTCCGAAACGTCAGTAAGTTTTTTCATCTTTTCACGGTGTATAATTTATCTTTTCATCATTACTGTTTATTTTTAAAGATAAGTGATCACTATTTAGTATCCATTTAGAAACAAACATATATCAATTCAATTAGAATAACTGAAACAATCACACATACATCTAAAACCCAATCCCTCTGTCCTGGCGCCCTTTGGCTAGATTTTGTTTATTTCACCGCTAAAAATAGTTCACATCGCCGCTACTTTTAAACAAATTAGTCGTTTGTTAACGGATGCCATAGTCTGCAGAGACTTTGCAAGCACTTTTCACACAATATCAGGAAAGGATTAAAGGTTTAAAAAATGATAAATTAGTTTAAAGCGGCCTTTTCATTATGACGTAATAATGACATCATAGAAATCATTCACCGCTTATTTTCTCGAAAACTAGACCTAAACTTTCAAAGCGACTTGCACCAGTCGATAGCATTCATCAAGGCACCCAACATATTGCAATATGAAAAAAATGTATGAGCGTTTTCAAAATATTTTAAGGCAGTCAAATAAAAATAAGTACGATCACAACTATTTTCGCTCACGGCTGCTTGTTGATTATTCACGCTTGACTTCCGTGTTATTCCTTGTCGTGTGCTGTTAGTTGTGAGCGTACTTATTTTTATTTGACTGCCTTAAAACCCTTCAATGCATATGAAATTAAAGGAAAATATTTGTATGTTTTTAATACTTCCCGTTTTTTAGTTTAGACTCCTCTAAAGCTGCTGGTCATGACGGCAACCTTATAAGATATCTCTTAAATGCAGCTGAATTTATCAACCTACCGCTTACGTATGTTTTTAAATACTTCCCTAAACACTTGCATTTTTCCTGATCAAATGAAAATTGCTAAAGTCATTCCCCTTTATAAGGGAGGTGACAAATCCCTGGTATCCAATTATAGACCGATATACCTTCTCCCGACTTTTTCAAAAATATTTGAAAACATTTTCTGTAAGTCATTAACAGATCATTTAGAAAAAAATCATTTACTTTCAGATTTTCAATTTGGTTTTAGAAAAAGACGAAATACCACTTTAGCAATTCTTGAATTTGTAAATAAAATCATTGACGCCATTGATTCCGGTAATACTACCGTAGGCATCTTTCTGGATCTGTCAAAAGCAAGAGAAAATGAACTAGTTCATATTCTCTTGTCAAAAGCATTTGACTCTGTTAACCATGACATTTCTTTAGATAAACTATCCTATTATGGCATAAAAAATGATACTCTTAAGTGGTTTGCAAGCTGTTTGAACAATCGCTTACAATATGTTTCCATGGATGACGAAAATTCAGAATACTTAATTACAGCTTATGGAGTTCCTCAGGGATCAATTCTTGGACCCGTGTTATTTCTTATTTATATTAATGACTCTCAATTTGCCATTAAATTTGCTTAAAACACTCATTAATAATTCATAAGCTTATGGTCCAGTTGCAGCCACCATACACGTCACGTGCATGAACCTTTATACCCGATAAAGTCCTCTTCATTAGTATTCAAGTGATTTTATATAAAGACACATGTGTCTTTATATAAAGACCACTCGAATACTATGAGGATGACTTCATCAGGGATGAAGCATGCATCCAAGTTTAGATGAAGACATAGAGCTTCATCAAGGCCATAGTCAACCCTAAAGATCTTTGACTAACGTGCCTGTCTTTGCCTTGGCACGCAATATCCAACGTGTGGGAGCTTCTATTGAATCTGGTTGCGCATGCCCGTGACGTCAAATCTCTATCGAAGTATAAAAATCCATGTTCGTGACGTGTATGGTGGCTCCAGTTGAACCAAAATCTTATAAATTGTTCATGAGTGTTTTAAGCAGTTCAAAAAACTCGTAGATCGTGTTTTATCAGGTAGAAAAGCACTCGGCTACGCCTCGTGCTTTTATATCTGATAAAACACTCCTACTCATTTTTTAAACACTACTTACGTTGTATTATATGTAAATGATATGAATCTACTTTTCAGTCACAAATCGGTTATGAAAACTATTCTCACTGAATAAATTAGCGCGGAGCAGTATAAATTAACCCGAAACGCGTGCTTCGTCGCATTACCTCGAAAGACATCGGAAGGGCAAGTTCGGAATTATTTCGCCATCCGTCACCAGCTTGCGAGAGAGTTATGGCCGCCCGAGATGACTTACCACCAGCCTTAGACCCTCCAGCACCCGTCGGCCCAGCTGGTCAAGCCCCTGTGCAAGTTCCTGGCCATGTTCCTGGTCCAATTCCTGATCAAATTCCTGGTCAAATTCCCGCCGCGCACAACGAAGGTGATGGTCAAAACCCGCCAGGAGAGGTATAGTCTTTAATTTAATTCTATCAGTCCTTTAGAACCTCGGGTTCACGTGTAGTTTTGCAACTCTTGCCGCTGCAGCCGGGGTTGGGCTAGTTAGCTTATACAGTTAGAACGAACTTGAGCAAAACCGAAGTAGCGTGGCTCAGGGAGCCGAGTTTATACACGAGAAACATGTGAGCTCTGGGAGCTAGATACGAATTAGCGTGTGGCTTAGGGAGCCGAGTTTATACGCGAGAAAACGTGAGCTCTGGGAGCTAGATACGAATTAGCGTGTGGCTCAGGGAGCCGAGTTTATACGAGAGAAAACACATGAGCTCTGGGAGCTAGATACGAATCAGTAGCGTGGCTCAGGGAGCCGAGTTTATACGCGAGAAAAGACGTAAACTCTGAGAGTTAGATACGAATTAATAACGTGGCTCGGGAACCCGAGTAAAGAAGGTAATGAATATGAACCCGGGCACATACGTGGTCTAATTCTCCAAAGTTTTAAAATTTCATTTACGTTCTCGATAGGCGATACTCTCATTTCTATAGTTGATTTTAAGCGCTTTAGGGTTCCCTTTGATTGCAACTTTATTGTGCCGTTTCTATCTCGTATTCACTTTCTATGTCTGACCAATATAGTATGGTATATACTAATTTCGGTAGTCTACACGGTGTATAAAATGCAAATGCCTTTCCACATTTTGGCGCATATTTTCACAATACACTTAATTGCGGGCCTGTTATATCACACCTTTCTTTGTCCGATTCCTTTTAAATTTCGTCTTTGTTTTCGAGGGTCTCTTATTAATAGAATTGATCGCAACACGTTGATCTTTGTTTAGGATTTTATATAGCGACGGTTATTCATTTCCTTTTTCTTTTCTCCCGTTTGCCTTTGTTTGGCCACTTAGCCCGAGCAACAAGACAGGATGACGGAATTAGAGAGGAAGCTTCAGGCTCTCGAAGCGAGGCAGCGGTGGAGTGATTAATCACTGAAATTGAAATAAATTTGTTTGTTGAATGGTTGGATCTCTAGTGTCTCGCGCTTTATTCTCGCTCCTGGTTGACTCTAGGGGGGCCTTCTCAGTGCCTCAATTCTGGTCTTACTATCGGAGCCTGGGGTCAACGAGGGGTTGGGGGGTCCTCATACCAAGTTTTAAAACGCGCTTCGTTTTCTCTTTTTTCAGAGCGTATTTGAGTCTCTCCTCTCCCGCCTTCTTCAGACCACAGAAACCTTTGAAAGAAAATACTGTAATGTGTTTGGGGAACCCCAGCCTTTCGTTGACCCCTTGGTCCCCCCGGAGTTGATCGTAGCCAGCCCCGCCTTAGCCGATATGAAAACGAGTGTTGAGTGATGGATTAGTAAGGATTCCCCGGCACAATTAGGCCTGTTTCGGCAATAAAGGACAGTTGTCGAGTGACGAGGTTTGAGTGTTGGAATGATCAATTGAGGGGTCTATGGCCAGGGACCTTTCTTCCTTACTGGAGAAGAAGCAGAGGAGCGGATCTTGCCCCATAACTTAATTACTGCGACGTGACAATGGTATTCAGTGAGGATATAGTACTGTTTCAGTTTTGAATAAAGATCTATCCAATCTTCAAGATTGGTTTCGTGCTAACAAACTAACAGTAAACCTTACAAAAACAAAATATATTCATTTTGGTTCAAAACAACAAATGAAAAATGTGATGGTTGACGAGTGAGACTTAAATTTAACGCTAGGGCAGCCTATAAAAAAATACCAATATAAAATTTATTGGACTTATTTTAGAGGAAAATCTATCTTGGAACACTCCAGTTGACTCATCATGCCGTAAAATGCAAAGTCAATAGGAGTTCTCTATAGAGCTAGACATTGTTATATTAGATATACTGAAAAATTTATACTATAACCTCGTCTATTCATATATTTCCTATGGAACCCAATTATAAATCAAGAATCTTGCCAATCCATATATATACAAAAACGTGTCCTTCGAATCATTACCTTTTCTGACTCTAAATCCCCTAGTAGACCTTTATTTCAAAAGCTTGAAATATTAAACATCTTTGAAGTAGTAAAATTACAGCTCGCTGAATTGACCTACAGACTTTAAATAATCTATTACCAATTACATCATCTAATTTCTTTAATGATGTACATTGTGTTAAGGATGTACAAAAACTAACAAAAATAATTTTTTTCCTCGAAAAAAATAAAATTATGGTCAGTTCGGTGTTCAGTATGCAGCAGTTGGTAACTGGAATGACATTCGACTAGAAATTGAAAATTCTTCATCCCTTAGTGTTTTTAAGAAAAAAATTAAAACCTTACTTCTTTCCTCGTATAACCCAAATTTTTTTCTTGATGTGTAATTATATCAATATTGAAAACATTTTTTTTTCATCATCTTTATTGGTCTTTGCAATCTCCACGCTTCATACTATCTATTTGTTGATTAGTCCTGAGTGCAAGAGTACCTTGGTTAACCCGTTTGGGTTGTCTCTCTTGCACCGTCCACCTTTTCATTTTATTTTTTTTCTTATTGTAATTTATGTATTTGTCGTAAATAAAAACCTTTGAACCTTTGAACCTTTGAACATGATAGTTACACGTGACATAGTTACTTACACAACTCGATGATAATAGTGTCTACTACTTTGTAGTAGACACTAAAAACAGCTGCCTGCAGATAAATCAATGAAGTGATATTTTGCACGCAAAAATTTCTGGGGAAAATATTTTACATTTTTTTCTAATTATAGGTAGTCATTGGTACCTAAAATCCTTGGTAGAGTAATTGTTAATTTGTATAGGTAACAGGGCTACATGCTGTACAATTCGGAAATAATTGGATGAAAAAAATTCCGAGGACTGACAAAATAGAAAGAGGCCGATAGGCCGAGTCCAGTTTGGCAGTCGCAGGATTTTTTGAATTCAATTATTTCCAAATTGGATAGACATGTAGTCCTATTGCGAATTAATCATATGAAAGTATTCCAAAGAGCTCATTGACGGGGATATCTTCTAAGCGCCTTTTTATTGATTGTCTTGCCAACCTCCAGCAGTCAAATATTCAGCCAAGTGGAGGTACTTTTCTTCGTGTTTGCGCATTGCACAATTGCGCATTGCGCATTGCGCATTTCATTCAAACTATCCTCAGATACTTCGGGAAATCTGTTAATTGATTCCATGTCAACCGTTTTTTACGGCAAAAAGGCCTTTAAAAAAAGACCCCAAACTACCTCCGCTGTTTTGAAAAAAATTACGAGACAGGAAAAAGTTAACAAAGCCGACTGGCAAGCGAAAGTCGCGCGCTGATTGGTTCAAAGTCAATTTCTATTGTTTCTCCTGAGTTTTGATTACTTAGTAATTGGACAATTCAGACAATCAGCTCTGGCCAAGAAAAATACGAATAGAAACAATCCAAATTAATCTTTAATTTGGACAGGAAAGAGAACTTGAAAATAATACAATAGTTGCTTATATTATTATAAGGGGTTCAAATAGACACTATAAAAGAAAACAATGGGTAAGGGTCTGTCTACTAATTAACAATTAGACTAAGAGGTCGAGTTTTGTATGACTCATGGAAAACGAGAACGAGTAGTCTAATTGTTTTAGCATGAACCTACCAGCTAATATTAAAGTTTTGGAAGAAAAAAAGACACTGAAAACTTTACTGAACAAAATGACGGTCAACTGGCAGCACTGTTTTCAGTCATCTTTGTGAGCTAGACTCAGATCATTCAAAGCCGTGCCATGTTTAAAATTTGCTTAAGCTTTATGTCAGTTAGTTTGCACTTTCTTTAGTGTTTTGTCTGTTCTTACCGTTTAAACTTATTCTTTAATACAAGTGAATAAGTTGTTTTCTGGATTTCTTTGTTGTTTGCTTAAAGCTTTTAAGATGCCATCGTTCTCTCAGTAGTCATTTGTTTGTCTATATTAAATACGCAGCCCGTAAAGTCCTCCACTGCTCATGATTGTGAAGCGCATTGAGACCATGTCAAAATGCGTTATATAAGAACCCCGTTATTATTATATTAAAAGTTTGCACATGAAAATTTTAATGAAATCCGACGGCCGCTTTTTCTTGTTAAAACTGCCATAATTCTTCAGTTTTTAATTTATCTGTACTTTCCAAAACCTCCATTTACTTTCCTTGATACAGTCTTGTATTTTCTACAATCGATTTTTAAAGATTTTTAAAGAGAACAAACAGAGATTTTGACGAAACTTGAGCATGCATTTGTTTGTTTTTCGCTACTCGCTATCTACCACAGGATAGATAGCGAGTACATTAGCCAATCAGATTGCAGGATTCGTGATAGTATGCTAGTAAATTTATGCTAGAGGAGTGAATCAGTGACACATTTGCATATTCAATCCCCTCCCAAATTAATTAATTTAGAGACTTTTAGCATCAAGTTTACCGCTTACCGCTAACCACTAACCGCTAGAGATCAGGTACAGAAACATGCCTAAAAACACGGAGAAAATGTCGGCATGAATGAAATTCAATATGGCGGCTCTTCCAGCAAAAACTTCGTTATGACACCTTACTTATGTTGAAAGTTTTACGCATGACATCGTAACTGCAGTTTGACATTTGCGTTACCTAGCAAGAACGTCATGCTAAAGGTCTCTAATAACTAGTTTCTACGCTGCGCGTATCCACGAGTTAAAAACGGGAGGGGTAAGGGTAGTGGTGGGAGGCGGCTGTACACAGGCTAACTGTAATAACTTCTACTGTTAGACTCACCTTAATGGGTTTTGTAAGGCTGCTAAGATATGATGGTCAGAAGAAATAAAATGAAGTTCTAGTGATGTGATATTTACTAGTGAAGTGTACGAATATACTGACGTACGAATAGAGTAATAATTCAGCACTCAGTAACTTTGTGTTAAACAAATATTAATCTTTGTCTTCGTTTTGGTAGATGGAATATTAATGGCCTCACAATGTCTAAATTTGATCAAATAAGACTATTTATGTTGGACAGTGACAACCGCCCGCAGATCGATATTTTGTCAATCAATGAATCTGCCCTGAAGACTTCAATTCCTGACTCGCTTTATGCTATCCCTGGATTTTCAATGCATCGTCGAGACCGCAAAGGAATTAAAAAGAAAGGGGAAGTTTTGGTGTATATCAACGAGGTGAAACACCGAAGAAGGACTGATCTCGAGGACTCGAATATTGAAGCAGTTTGGTTGGAAGGTTACCCATTTAAATCTAAGCGCCCGATTTTGTTCGCTGGTGTTTATCGTCCACCTTCAAATTCTAAAGAAAAAGATGAACTGCTTGAAAAGAATATTGAATCTGCCTATTTACTTAACCTCGAGACAATAGCTATCGGAGACATTAACGTAAACTACCTGGCTTCCTCAACTTTTAAAAAACATTGTTTGGTTCGCGCACTTACTAGCATGAATTTTAAACGGCTTGTGACTCAGGTAACAAGGCCAATTAGTAAAACTTGCCTCGACCATGTTTTTACAAATCGTCCCGAGAGGATTCATTCTGTATGTGTCAGGAATTCAGGATTAGCGGATCATTTGCCCGTGTTCGCAGTGTTCAAGATGGAAAGATTTAACGAGACACAGTTCTTAGCAACTCTACAAGAGATCCCCTGGGACACTTCATTTATCTTTGACTCTGTTGATGATATTCTTTGCGCTTGGGAGGATTTATTCAACAAAGCACTTGATAATCACTGTCCTTGGCGGGGAAAAAGAGTAGCGCGAGAGAAACAGGCTCCCTGGATGACGAATGAAGTTTTGAGACATCTCCAGAAGAGAGATTCGCTTCTTAAAACGGCCAGAGTCTCTGCTTCGCTGGATGCCTGGGAAAACTACAAGTCTGCAAGAAACAAAGCTACTAACTTGATTAAGACCGCGAAGTTCAAGTTCTACGACAACTGTTTTGAAAATAGCAAGGGAGATTCTAAGGGTATTTGGAAGACGATAAAATCACTAACTGGCACTAGTAATAAGTCTACAAAATCAGATGGTATGACTGCAGATGAGTTTAACTTTCATTTTTCCTCTATTGCTGATCGTTTAAGGAGCTTGTTACCCAGAATACCTTTTGGCATTTCAAAACTTGAACATTTTGTTCTTTCCAGAAAGGATCCTGACGTCAAATTTTCCATCCCTCCATTAACCAAAGGATTTGTCGTTGATTGTCTTCGGAATCTAAATTCTAATAAAGCAACGGGAGTTGATAAATTCAGTGCACGAGTACTGAAGATTGCTGCACTAGTTATTGTTTCATCAGTTACAAAACTTATGAACTATTCACTTGGTTCTTCTGTGTTTCCAAAGCGCTGGAAAACCGCTAAAGTGACCCAATCGTTTAAGGCGGGAGATCGTGGAGATCCCAGTAATTATTGCCCGATCTCAGTTTTACCAATCTTGTCCAAGATCGTGGAGAGACATGTGCATAACCATCTTTATGATTATCTAAATGACAACAACTTGCTATACGCTCGTCAGTCAGACTTCCGCAGACAACATGGAACTGAGCGACTGCTCTCATCAAATTAGTTGATAAGTTGTTATTCAGTTTTGATAGAAATCGAGTGAGCGGATTAGTTCTAATCGACTACTGTAAAGCATTTGACATGGTAGACTACCAAATTCTACTGGAAAAGCTAAAGACATATGGAGTGTGTGAAAGATCAGCCCAATACTACTTTTGCTGTTCATTAACCGCAAAGTAATATTCATTGAAGCGAAGCAGCATTGTCATTAGAGCGAACAGGCATACAATAAGGCGAACGGAGTCTCAATAGTGCGATGGAACCTTCATTAAGAAATTTAGCATTGAATTTGACAATCATGAATATGTTTGCGTGGATTCATTAACGTTTTCAAACTTTCATTAGCGTTTTGGTGCAGACAATAAACCACAACACACATTCAATACAGCGTTTTGGACATTTATTTACGCAATACAATATAAGTATATTGTGCTTTTACGATTGTACATTTTCAAAAACATAAAAGTGAATTTATCCTTGAATGTGTTCTCTATTTAAACATCTTGGACGATATGTTTGCTTGTGGTTGTACCATTTTATGCATTTCTGTGGATCTTCATAGGCTCTCACAAGACGCTATCTGACTTCATTTGGAATTTGGTTTCTTTGTTGAGCCATTGCAATATCCAAAAAAGAGGGATTAAAAAACTCAGAACTGACTTGATATTAATACGGCGCATTGTTTGTACGAAATCATATTCACGGCTTGTAAAAAAATTTAAAAAAATGAAAAGACAGTTAAAATCCTACAATTCCTAGTGGAAAATATACTTATATTGTATTGCGTAAATAAATGTCCAAAACGCTGTATTGAATGTGTGTTGTGGTTTATTGTCTGCACCAAAACGCTAATGAAAGTTTGAAAACGTTAATGAATCCACGCAAACATATTCATGATTGTCAAATTCAATGCTAAATTTCTTAATGAAGGTTCCATCGCACTATTGAGACTCCGTTCGCCTTATTGTATGCCTGTTCGCTCTAATGACAATGCTTCTTCGCTTCAATGAATATTCCTTTGCGGTTAATGAACAGCAAAAGGTGTATAATGCTATGATAAAACCAGTGTTTAGTTATGCTAGCGTTGATTGGCAAACATCATGTACTAAAGACTGTCTGTTATGGATTCTGCGCCTACAGAAAAGAGCAGCAAGAGTCATACTTAATGCTGAGTCAAGAGCACATTCAGTACCGTTATTTAATAAATAGCGCAGCGCAGCCGTGACGTCATAAAAACGAAGACAAAGACGAAATTCGGGCAAACAAACTTACAAGTTTACTTTCAGCAGATAATTTTCACAACCGATCGCAGTTGATCTTAGTTTACATGGGTTATTATCGTAACTTTAAGTAAAAAATCGGTTCGTATAATCCTCGTAGCGGTTAAACAGAATGCAATGTTTGTCAGAATCTTTAAGCTATTTTTAGAATCAGCGCGCAGCGCTATAGCCCGCTTCCGAGATATGCTTCGCTTGTCACGCACAAAGGTTTCAGTACGAGGCTACGTGCTAAATGCTCAGTCATTCGTGACAGGCGGTAAGGATATATTTAATTTAGCACGTAGCCTCATACTGAAACCTTTGTGCGTGACAAGCGAGGCATATCTCGGAGGTGGGCTATTGGAGTGGCTGCCTTTCTTCATTAGATACGTACAGTCGATTTAATAAACGTTGTCGTCGACCGGCTCAAGCCGACGCGACTGGACCGAAAGAAATATGGGTAAAAATCACTGAAGCTGTTGAATAGTCGTTCTGAATTAATTATTTCCGCTATTAGTAAAGGTAATAATGGTGAGGAACAAAGTAGTAATAATTCAGTTCACAATTTCGAAAATGGGGTACTATCGTCGTGTACGGATTAACGAAGTACGTCATAGGTTTCCGAACACACGAGTGGGACATAGAAATTTTGGTTCTCCTCACTAGAAAAAAAATTAAGTGAAGATACCAAGAATCGAACTCGGTACCTTCGGCACCAAAGAACTACTACAATGCCAACCCCAACCCTAACCCTAACCCTAACCCTAACCCTAAACCTAACCCCTAGACCACGAAGTGAATTCAGTTGGGTGGTCTCATTTTTTAGTCATATTTAAACGATGTATCATCAGCGCGTGCACATAAATATTTATTATAGTTTAATTTATGCTATCGCAGGGTACGATTACTAGCCGATTACTCGAAATTTGAATTTGAATAGAATTCCCCTGACACTTCCCGTACACGACGATACAACCGAAAATGGGAAAGGCATTAATAAAAAAACGTTTCAACTCTTTCCGCTCGAGCTCCTGCTGTATACCATAAAACCATAATTAATCAGATAAAACTATGCAGTCAATCGCTTCAATGATTTTTTCCCAGATTTCCTCTCGGTCCAGTCGCGTTGGTTGTTTGACGGCAACGTTTTTTGAATCGACTGTATATCTCAAAGTGTACATTACTATATAAGAGAACACAGCATGCTGTACCTAAGTAGCTGATAGAGGCTCTAAAACTGAACAGTTCTGTACATTCTACACTAAATTTTCAAGCTTAAATTTTATTACACCACGCTATAATAGGAAGACTGAAGGAGGAAGAACATTTATAGTTAGCGCCATAAAAAAATGGAACAATTTAAGTGCGGACATAAAAAAACAAGCAACAGTTCAATCGTTTAAACGCGCTCTTCACGGTAAATTTCTCGAAGAGCAGACTTTTTTGCCACATTTCTATCCATAGTTTCCTTTTTTTTTTTTTATTTTTTTTTTTTTTATTTTTTTGTAGTAAATGATTTTTATATTAGTAATTTTCTTTTCATTTTATTCAATTTTACCCTTTTAAATTTATAATATAGATAGATTCCTGTTTAATTTGGCTGTGAAGTTTGGCGGCGTCGTGTTCATGGGGCGGCGTTTCGACGTTGCTGAAGTATATTATTTTACGTTCACTGCGTCGTCTGCGTGAGCGTGGTGTCGCTGAGCTTCACAGTTGAATTTATATATAGTTAATTTTAATCTTCATGTAATGTTTTATTATACTATAGTCAATTTTTCTAACAAGTTCGTGTTCTTAGTTGATATTACATATATTTTATATTTTTTAATTTGTAAATTTTAGTAGATTTATATTGAGGGCCACAAGTTTATTAGTGTAGTACACTATTTAGTGCCACCTCATTAAATAAAGTTGTTATTATTATTATTATTATTATTATTATTATTATTATTATTAATCAATGTCCCTTTTATTATTCAAACAAATTATTAGAAGAATAGTTATCAAAAAGATGTCAGAGGACAAAAGTTATTCAAAAAGTTATTTGGAAAGTATAATTTTTTCAAAAGCACGTGCCTGTGGAATGTTGTGAAATTGCCTTGATTGACATCCACAAAAACCGAAAAATCGAAAAAAGTCTTATGTATTTAGTAGATAATACCATGATCACCTCGGTTTCCATTGTTTTGGAGGGACGTGTAATCACTAACATCCCTCCCCCATGAATAGATAGAGGGAAACTTAGTTTCTAATACTCCATCATTAATATGGATGAGGGAGTATTAGTTTCTAATACTCCCTCATCCATATTAATGAGGGAGTATTAGAAACTAAAACTCCCTTATGTTATTCATGAGAGGCTGTCCCTCATATCAATCCTCGGGACACTAAGCTAAAAAGACTTGTCTAAAAACAAGTGCATGCATAATGATAAAGGGTAAATTACACCTATTTCAATAAACGTACCCATCGCCAAAGGCGATAGGTAATAGTCGATATACAGTAAAAACCAGCGTATAAAAACCTAGTGGTTTAAGAACCTGCTGGCAGACATTTGCCATTTTAATACCCAAAAATATAAGAACCTGTTTAGCCAAGCAAGATCTAGCAGGTTCTTATATGTGGATTTATATATATATACACAGCCATTTGCAAAAATTATGGCCGATACCGAAATATCAATATATCAAAATATCGATATATATCGACGTGCACCATGGGGAGGAATTAACCTTCTTTATACGCTAAATATGTATAGCTACGACCTTCGGAGTCGAGTCATTTGGCTCAAGTTTGGCTTACTATATAGAACCAATAAAATTGTTAGAGTTTTGAAGCTATCTTACAGGACTGTACGGCGAATTATAAGAAAATTTACCATGACAAGGTTAGTGAGCTGTGGTACCGTAGGAAGGCCACGTGAGTCTTCTCTTCATCCACATGAAAGGTTCGTAATCATGGAAGCAGTTCTGCAAAACCCTTCTTTAACACTCCGAGAACTGCACTACGAAATAAGTAGGGCAACAGGAAGCAATCATCACCTTTCAACAGTCTTCAGGAACTTGACAAGGTTCGGAGTAACGCGAAAATTGGGGTCGGTGTCCACTGGTAGAACGAAGCTTTGGATTGGACAAAATAACAAAAACAAAGAAAGCATGGAATATGGTTAACAATGTGTATTGTTCTACATGCGAGCTGCGTTCTTTGTTTTATCTCACCATTCATTGTTTGTTCATCCACTCCCAGGCTTCGTTCTGCCCGTTGTGGATTACCCGAAAATTGGTGAGTTTAACGCGAGAGTAATTTTTTACGCCCCAGAAATGCTGATTTTCATCGACGAATCTGGATTTGTAAGTCAGTATAAATACTAATGTAAACAATTTATTTTCATTTTTTACTAAAAGATGTTCTTGGTTATGAATATTAAAAATTATATTTACTAGGATACAAGGCTACAGAGAAGATACGGTTATTCGTTCAGAGGTTTGCGAGCAGTTGTAAGAAGATATTTTGTACGCACCCCCCGACTTTCTGCTTTGGCTGCTATTGGAGTGGATGGACTACGTGCAGTCAAAGTGTATCGAAACAGCATTAAGGCCGACAAATTCATCAAATTTCTTGAACGTGACATTGTACCATTGCTGCAGCCATATAATGGTATCAATCCGAACTCGATAGTAGTGATGGGTAAGAAATACTTCATTTCCCCAATGAGTGAACTATGAATTATGATTCCCACTTATTACCATGGAGTCTGATAATCAGTATACCTTTATTATTCTTTATTTATGTAGTATTTAGTACTCGAATACAATTAAGTTGTTCCAACTTTTTATTTAACAAAAACTTTTTTCTTTCAGACAATGCGTGTATTCACCATGTCCAAAGAGTACGCCAACTTATTCAACAAACAGGTGCAAGATTAATATTTTTACCTCCTTATAGTCCGGACTACAATCCAATTGAAGAGGCATTTAGCAAAGTAAGAGATTGCATACGGACGCATGACATCCTTTGGACTTCAGCAGATAAACAGCAACAAGAACGAATTTTGCATCATGCCTTCTACCAGTTAACAGCCGAAGATTGCTTTGGATATTTTGGCCATTGTACATATATTTAGAAAACGAATCCGGCAATGTAAAATTTTTACAAATCCTTGAGATTTTGAAGAATGATGCTATTTTGATCCTCGTATTCCCTTCTCGATAAGACATCACTGTCAAAAAGATTCTTCAGTTCTTTTAATTGCTCCAGTAATTTTACTCTTTTGTCATCCTGTAAAAAAAATTATTTTATGAGCAAGGAAAAGTAATATCGCGTTAATTCAATAAAATGTATACTTACATTGTTGGAACTGTAATTCCTCATGGTTGCTATGCATGCGCCCATGGAGGCAGCAATCGTCTCAGCTAACCGGTCTTGTTGACTTCGTTTCTTTTTTGTTTGATTGTTAAAGTAATGAAGAGTTGGTGGTTGTTCTAACGATCTGTGATTACCCAACGCCTGAAAACAAAGAAAACGTTGGGCATACATAGTATCTTGTCAGGTCATGTTTTTCATAATCTAGCGTATTGCTCAAGTAAAAATACACCTATTCCAATAAACGTTGCCCGGGCCAAAAGCAAGAAGGAAGAAGCTGACCACTGATGAATGCTGGTTGACTTGCCATTTATTCAAATTTCTATAGAACTATAATTGTGATATATGAACATGCACGTGAAATTTTTTATGTCTGTCCTTTGTTCTATAGAAATAAGTAAGAATCGAATATACACGAATAAAATCAGTGCAGGTTATCTGGCATTCATATCGGTCGTCAGCTCCTTGCTTTCAGCCCTGACAACGTTTTTTGGAATAGGCGTGTAAATAATATAGAAATATAATGCTTATTACCACCATCGTTGCCCATGACCGCAATTGATGATCTTCCTACTTTCCGTCGAATTTCTCTTTCAGATTATGATAGTGTTTGTCGGCTTGTTTCTCGGTGCGGGTACGTTTTGATGAAGATCCTGAGTTGTCTTCTGAGTCAGAACTTGTGCTGAGGTCCCGTTTCTCGGCTAATAAGATTCAGTAAAACATTGCATTAAATTAGTAGCAACAAGGCCAATACTGATTTCAGCAATATTGTGTTAGAGTGTTGAGTGCTAAGAGTGTTAGAATAGTTTTTTTTTCCATATGCTAATTCTCGCCACGCGATCTTGTGAAAAATTCCATTGTGACCAAGTACCACAAATTTAATAAACGTTACGATTTCATGCTTTACTTTTAACTCCATAAAACCTTCCATTTGGCATTACAAGGTGGTTTTTTTCTTAAACATGACGTTTTTTATGAGTTTCAAACGATTAGCTGATAATAGGATTACTAAAGAAGTTGTGAAAAGTTTTATTTATCAAAATGCGGCGGCGTAAATTTTCTTCGACGAAGCAGCTTGTGCAAGAATTAAATATGGTGTAGAAATATGTCATAGATATAGTAGCTATATGTTATATATAAACAAAGTTCTACTCTCTTCCTTTGATATACGAGAAGTGTTTCAAAGTTTTATTCATGTAGAAACATTTTTTGTTGTGGCACGTGCACAGCAATTACTCACATTTTAAGGATTTGTCGACTGCCTTCTTCTTCTTCTTCTTCTTCTTCTTCCCTTTACGTTTCGCTAATTGCTGAGGGACATGAGGATCAACCCACAAACACAGCCTCCCGTTGCTGCTACTTTCATAAGCTTGTTTAAGAATAGACTCGTCAACAATGTCGAATTTTCTGTTTCCGCGGCCCTCCACGATGTAGCCCATTTTAAAGTTAGTATTTAACGCTGGCCTTATAACTTCAGGGTGTGTTTTCACAAAATAAGATTTCATTTCTTCTGGAAGTGAATTAGTAGTATACATTTATACAAATACCTAATTTATTCAGTATATTTAATGATATGCAAAACAGAAAACTCGGTTTATTTATTATTTGTTTCATTCAATGAACGTCAAAATATTTTATTCTTGTGTTTTACATCCTACAGATTATAAATCAATTGGTTTAGAGGGTTAAAGAAGTAAAATTGCAATATGCATCTCATTAGGTATTTGTGTAAATGTATAAATGTGTACTACAACGTTTCTGCAATGGAGTGTATACACATATACACATATACACATATACACATATACACATATACACATATACACATATACACATATACACATATACACATATACACATATACACATATACACATATACACATATACACATATACACATATACACATATACACATATACACATATACACATATACACATATACACATATACACATATACACATATACACATATACACATATACACATATACACATATACACATATACACATATACACATATACACATATACACATATACACATATACACATATACACATATACACATATACACATATACACATATACACATATACACATATACACATATACACATATACACATATACACATATACACATATACACATATACACATATACACATATACACATATACACATATACACATATACACATATACACATATACACATATACACATATACACATATACACATATACACATATACACATATACACATATACACATATACACATATACATATACATATATACATATATATATATATATATATATATATATATATATATATATATATATATACCGGATCGCTAAAACTTTGACAATTTAGCGATATATATACATACATATGTATCCCCTTTTTCCTATTGTCTTTCCTTTAAAATCCAGGTAAGACAATAGAAAAAATAGACGCTCGATGAGCGCATGTGGCTACTGCAGAATTGTGAAACTGGGGTTTAGTTCATTTATTTTTATTGGTGTGCTTTAACAAACATGTTTTTATGGGTTTGCTGAGGAAGCAAGCGTAATCTATATATTTTCGTCCGCGATGAGGGGTATACCCAGAATTTTCTCCGAGGTATGCACTGCTGTTTTATTGCTTTTGTATATGTATATACATCTACTTGCAAAAAGGTTGTCATAGGAAAAAAAGAACATTTGTAGTTTAGTGCCTGGTAATTTCGGCGTAAAAATCGGCCTAAAATTTGAGTAACACTTGCAAAACCTTTCATTTAATAGTACAGAAAAACCAAATAAAAGTTGTGATAAATAAAAGTGAAAACGTTTATAAAAACACTTCACTTACTTGAACTTTGAACAATCAACCATGAACAGTCGAGTCTCCCACCACGAGGTTCCAAGGCCGTCATCGTTCGTTTAAACTGTCAAAGTTTTAGCGATTCGGTGTGTATATATATATATATATACATATACCGATTCAAGAAGAGACTATATATATATATATATAACTCTTATTGTACATACATATAGTCATATACATTCTTTAATCAGTTTTATTAGGCTTATAATAAAGTTGTGAATAAATACTGTATATCGGAGGACCAAATATTTTCTGTTAATCAACAACTATATCTCCTTTATAGAAATCAAGAACATAATTTAGAACCTACTTAGCCTAAAGTAAGAGTTAGTTACCGAGAACGGAGGTAATAAGCCATATACATCCCGAGGGCCGCAGGCCCGAGGGATGTATATGGCTTATTGCCGACATTCGAGGTAACTAACTATTTTAGTTATCAATTAAGAAGGTTTTCTATAATATTCTGATGTTAGACTTTTAAGATAATGAAAATAAAAATAATTTTAAAAAATATTCGTGGTTCAGTTGGAAGTTTAGAATGTATACAAAAGGGTAAACATTTTCCGCTTTGTTTTTATATTTCCCTTGTTGTCTATAGAGCATGAACAATGTGAGTTGATTATAAAGGGATTTACTAATGCCCTCTAGTCCCTACAGAGGTAATGTGGCACATAGTTTTAATGTTCTGGAAATCTATGATGCTAATTAAACAAAAGTGCAGATGATAATAGAAAACCATAGATTTTAGGGTTTCGTAATCACATGTGGCTGTATGGCAATGGAGTTGGAACGAACCGGGCATAGAGATGAAAGAAGCCTTCAAGAATACCAAAGGCCAAGTGTAAGTGTCAAGACAGCGATTTCCAAGTGCTTTGACAATGGAGGTAACATCTACGGCAAAAAGACCTAATGAAGATCTCGATAATGGCGGCCAGGAAAACAAGAAGAAATGTAGTGAAAAGGATGAGCAAAACCCAGTTTGTAAGAATTATTATTTTAAAAACTGTGTTGTAAACTTTAACACATAAACTATGAGCACTAGCAACGATTTGATAATGTAATGTTTAGAAAACATATCTCTATAGTTTTTTTGAATGTAAACATTAATTAGATTAGTTCTGTAGAATAGTATTATTCCCCAGATAGTTTACTCGTCAGGCAGCAGGGAAGAGCGGGGCTGATATGAATTAATCTGATTGGCTCATTATAAATTCAAGGTCAATATATAGTTATAAACCGGGTTTATAACTATATATTGACCTTCGATTCATAATGAGCCAATCAGATTAATTCATATCAGCCCTGCTCTTCCCTGCTGCATTTCAATTCCCTCCCCGGGCTTTAAGTTTGTCCATTGTTTATGAGGGTTGTAATAAAAATAAAGCCTTATGAATAACAAAGAAAACCGTGTCAATTGATAACTCAGTCTTCTAACAGCCTAATAGCATAATAGCCCAATAGAATAACAGACCAATAGCCATAAAGTCCAATAGCATAATAGCCCCATAGCCCAATTGCCCAATATCCCAATAGCATAACTGCCCAATAGCATAATAGCCCAATAGAATAACAGACCAATAGCCATAATAGCCCAACAGCCCAATAGCCAAATAGCCCAATACCATAATAGCCAATAGCCCAATAGCATAACAGCCCAAGCGGCCAATAGCCCAATAGCCCAATAGCCCAATAGCCCAATAGCCCAATAGCCCAATAGCCAATAGTATAATAGCCCAATAGCCCAACAGCCCAACAGCCCAACAGTCAACAGCCAGCCCAACAGCCCAACAGCCCAACAGCCCAATAGCCCCATAGCCCAATAGCCCAATATCCCAATAACATAACAGCCCAATAGCATAATAGCCCAATAGAATAACAGCCCAATAGCATAATAGCCCAACAGCCCAATAGCCAAATAGCCCAATACCATAATAGCCAATAGCCCAATAGCATAACAGCCCAAGCGGCCAATAGCCCAATAGCCCAATAGCCCAATAGCCCAATAGCCAAATAGCCCAATAGCATAATAGCCCAATAGCCCAACAGCCCAACAGCCCAACAGCCCAACAGCCCAACAGCCCAACAGCCCAACAGCCCAACAGCCCAACAGCCCAACAGCCCAACAGCCCAACAGCCCAACAGCCCAACAGCCCAACAGCCCAACAGCCCAACAGCCCAACAGCCCAAAAGCCCAAAAGCCCAACAGCCCAACAGCCCAACAGCCCAATAGCCCCATAGCCCAATAGCCCAATATCCCAATAACATAACAGCCCAATAGCATAATAGCCCAATAGAATAACAGCCCAATAGCATAATAGCCCAACAGCCCAATAGCCAAATAGCCCAATACCATAATAGCCAATAGCCCAATAGCATAATAGCCCAAGCGGCCAATAGCCCAATAGCCCAATAGCCCAATAGCCCAATAGCCCAATAGCCCAATAGTATAATAGCCCAACAGCCCAACAGCCCAACAGCCCAACAGCCCAACAGCCCAACAGCCCAACAGCCCAACAGCCCAACAGCCCAACAGCCCAACAGCCCAACAGCCCAACAGCCCAACAGCCCAACAGCCCAACAGCCCAACAGCCCAACAGCCCAACAGCCCAACAGCCCAACAGCCCAACAGCCCAACAGCCCAACAGCCCAACAGCCCAATAGCATAATAGCCTAACAGCCCAATAGCATAATAGCCTAATAGCCTAATAGCATTACAGCCCAATAGCATAACAGCATTATAGCCCAATAGCCCAATAGCATAATAGCCCAATAGCCCAATAGCATAATAGCCCAATACCACAGTAACACAATAGTCCAATTGCATAATACCCCAATAACCCTATAGCATAATAGCCCAACAGCCCAACAGCCCATTAGCCCAATAGCATTATAGCCCAATAGCAATACAGCCCAATAGCATAATAGCCCAATAGTCCAATAGCATAACAGCCCATTAGCCCAATAGCATAATAGCCCAATAGCATTATAGCCCAATAGCCCAATAGCATAATAGCATAATAGCATAATAGCATAATAGCATAATAGCATAATAGCATAATAGCATAATAGCATAATAGCATAATAGCATAATAGCATAATAGCATAATAGCATAATAGCATAATAGCATAATAGCATAATAGCATAGTAGCATAATAGCATAGTAGCATAATAGCATAGTAGCATAATAGCATAATAGCCCGACAGCCCACAGCCCGACAGCCCAACAGCCCGACAGCCCAACAGCCCGACAGCCCAACAGCCCGACAGCCCAACAGCCCGACAGCCCAACAGCCCGACAGCCCAACAGCCCGACAGCCCAACAGCCCGACAGCCCAACAGCCCGACAGCCCAACAGCCCGACAGCCCAACAGCCCGACAGCCCAACAGCCCGACAGCCCAACAGCCGACAGCCCAACAGCCCGACAGGCCCAACAGCCCGACAGCCCAACAGCCCGACAGCCCACTACGTGTGATCTTAACTGTTGATAGTAATGTATTGAGAGAGAGCATGACAAGAAATAACAAGATATGGCTTTACTAAGTCTTCTTATTGGAATGAACGCAGCTGAAAACCTTTATGGAGGACTCATTGGAGGGCAAGTGTGGATTCTGGGTTGACCGGCCAAAGACTGTATATGATATTAAATGTCGATAGTAAGGTATTAAGAGGGAGCCTGACAAGAAATAACAAGACGTTGCTTTACTTACTAAGTCTTCTAATTGGAATGAGCGCATTTGAAAAACTTTAAAGAGGATTCAATGTAGGGCAAGTCTGGATTTTGGGTTGACCGGTCAAAGACTGCATGTGATCTTAACTGTCAATAGTAATGTATTGAGAGGGAGCCTGACAAGAAATAACATAACGTTGCTTTACTAAGTCTTCTAATTGGAATGGGCGCATTTGAAAACCTTTAATATGAATTCATTTGAGGGCAAGTCTGGATTTTGGGTTGACCGGTCAAAGACTGCATATGATCTTAATTGTCGATAGTAACGTATTGAGAGCGAGCCTGACAAGAAATATAAAGAAATTGCTTTATACTAAGACTTGTAATTGGAATGAGCGCAACTGAAAACCTTTAAGAAGGATTCATTTGAGGGCAAGTCTGGATTTTGGGTTGACAGGTTATAGACTGCGTATGATCTTAACTGTCGATAGTAATGTATTGAGATGAGGCCTGACAAGAAATAACAAGAAGTTGCTTTATACTAAGTCTTCTAATTGGAATGAGCGCAACTGAAAACCCATAAGGAGGATTCATTGAAGGGCAAGTCTGGATTTTGGTTTCATACAGCCAAAGACTTCGTGTGATCTTAACTGTTGATAGTAATGTATTGAGAGGGAGCCTGGCAAGAAATATAAAGAAATGAAATAAAAATGACAAAAAAAAAAAAAAAAAGAGATATGGCTTTACTAAGTCTTCCAATTGGAATGAGCGCAGCTGAAAACCTTTAAGGAGGATTCATTGGAGGGGAAGTCTGGTTTTTGATTTCTTAAGGCTGAAGACTACGTGTGATCTTAACTGTTGATAGTAATGTATTGAGAGAGAGCAAGTTGTTGGGCTGTTGGGCTGTTGGGCTGTTGGGCTGTTGGGCTGTTGGGCTGTTGGGCTGTTGGGCTGTTGGGCTGTTGGGCTGTTGGGCTGTTGGGCTGTTGGGCTGTTGGGCTGTTGGGCTGTTGGGCTGTTGGGCTGTTGGGCTGTTGGGCTGTTGGGCTGTTGGGCTGTTGGGCTGTTGGGCTGTTGGGCTGTCGGGCTGTCGGGCTGTAGGGCTGTTGGGCTGTTGGGCTGTTGGGCTGTTGGGCTGTTGGGCTATTATACTATTGGGCTATTATACTATTGAGCTATTATACTATTGGGCTATTATGCTATTGGTCTATTATGCTATTGGGCTGTTGGGCTGTTAGGTTTGTTGGGTTGTTGGCTGTTGGGCCGTTGCGTTTTACGAGTTTTATATTCTAGAAACCTTAAATCATCGTCAATATCATGACTGATATTGACAATCCGGTGTAACTTATTAAATTACGAAATAGTGAATATAGTTATGGTTTTGTAAACGATAGTTTTGCATGGACGCAGGGTTAACTATAGATATGGGAGAAAATTATCATACTACATTGCAGGTTGCTGAGCATTAGGAATGAGGTGGTTACAAGTTGAGAAAGGAAAAGATGGCTTCAGCGAAAAGAAAAAAAAGGAAAGGGAAACATGAAAATGTAAAAGAATCCTGGTGTGTATTAAACGCAGGAGGTGAGAGTATGGTGCAAAAATTAAAGGTCACGTGACCTATGTTAAAACGATAGATGCGCATGCGTATGCTCATGATCAGAAATAAGCTCATATACCTTATATTGATGTTTGCCTTGTTGGGTCGTTGGGTCCAGAACAAACCCAACGTAGAACTCGGATCCCTAAATCGCGACTGGTATAAAGCTGAATGCCTGGCTGGCTTTTCGAAAGCGTGAAACAACATTTATGTTTCGAAATACGACTTGAATCGTTTACGTTCTTGTTGAGTTCTTTGGGGATTAATATAGCCAACCAGAATGTATAGCAAGTGCAAGTGCAACTCATAAAATTACAGAACATTAATTATTTTATCTCTTTCCACATTGATTTTAAGGTTCAAGAAAGATCTGTTACAAGAAGTAATGTACAGAGCAGAGAAAATATTTTGATAGGCTAAAAACCCACAAGGAATTATAGTGGGGAATCAAAATTCACAAAATACTTGGAAAAGTCTTGCAGAAGCTATTACAAATTGAACTTCTCTCATTATAACAATTTATTTCTAACTTAGTGAGAAAATTATGAATTTTTTCAAGAAGGTCTTGCAATTATTCATTTATACTTAACAAAACTGTATGGAAAAAGTATTTTTAAGCAAAGTCATTTTATCTGTTTCTTTGATCAATTTTCTTTTAGAAAATTATAGTTAGCACATTAAAATGCATAAACAGATTGGCTGTATACATAATCAAGTTATTTTATTGAGTGTATTAAAAATAATTCTCCTAAAAATTGCCATACTATAGATGTGCATTAAGCATTGAACAGAAAGTATAGTAAGCTGTCAGGACAAAACTAGAGCACCAGGCCAACCAAATGTCATGATAGTAACTTTAGTGTAGAAACAAACATTTTGGCTAATATTTACATACTGATTGTATACAAGCTATTTTCTGTTCCATTAAAAAAGTGCAAATATTTGTTTGAAAAGGCAATAATTGTTTTATTTATTTTGTTCCTTCTATTAATGAGTGAATTATACTACTGCTCAGTATGATTTGCACCCTGATATTGCAGGGCTGTCAACTCTCCCGGATAAACCGGGAGTCTCCAGATTTTGGACCGTGTCTCCCGGTCTCCAGATTAGAGTATCAAATCTCCCGGATAATCCCCGAAGCTGACCATTTCTTGTGCGACCCGAGTTTCACAACCATAAAATTCCAATTATTTTATGTTTGTGATATTTTACATCGCTAACAAAATCAAAACGTTCCTCATATAAACTGTTCTTTCAAGCAGGCCATTGTAATATAAGCGATAATCTGATTGGTCAGAAATAAACCAATCACATCAAATGTTACAAAGTGAAAGACGTCTTTTCGCGCGCTTTTTGACGCGCTGTGACGTCATGTCCCTTCCCTATCAATTCTCCAGATTTGAATATCTCGGGGGTTGACAGCCCTGTATTGTATATTTATGTAGGATTCTCTTGACCATGCTGTACGGGTGCTGTTTGCAAACATGGTTGAACATGGTTAACCATGGTATTGATATTGCTTTCAAACATGGTTGACCATGGTATACCATGGTATTGATATTGCATTCAAACATGGTTTACCATGGTCTACCATGGTATTGATTTTGCTTTTAAACATGGTTGACTATGGTCTACCTTGGTATTGATTTTGCTTTTAAACATGGTTGACTATGGTCTACCATGGTATTGATTTTGCTTTTAAACATGGTTGACTATGGTCTACCTTGGTATTGATATTGCTTTTAAACATGGTTGACTATGGTCTACCATGGTATTGATTTGGCTTTTAAACATGGTTGACTATGGTCTACCTTGGTATTAATATTGCTTTTAAACATGGTTGACTATGGTCTACCTTGGTATTGATTTGGCTTTTAAACATGGTTGACCAAGGTGTTCCTTGGTATTGATTTTGCTTTTAAACATGGTTGACCCTGGTCAAACCATGGTTGTTGTTTTATATAGCTAGACATTAACTGACCATGGTTGACCATGGTTAAACTTGTGCAATTTAACGTTAATTCTACTCATAGAACCCCAATAAACAAAACTAATATGAAACAATGACACAACACTCCTTTGTTTGGCACAATGAGAAGTTTAATCCAACAGAAGAAAAATAAGGCCTGGTTATAAACTTCTCAAACCTCCATAAGGGAGGGAGGGTGGGAAAATATGTCCGCACCGAAGGCTATGATATACAACTGATGCTACACACGAGGTTGAATGTAACCCTATACAAACCGACCATACTTAAGACCGGAAATGACGAACCCTTCGGTCTGGGTAGAATTAAATATTTTGACGTGGCTCAAAATAGGCCCATGTTTAACGAACCATGTTTGCTTGACCATGTTCTAACATGTTTTAATCATGTTTGACCATGGTTTGACCATGGTCCTGACGCATGGGAACTATTTCTACTGGTCTTGCCTAATATTTGAAAAAGGAGGGCGAATAAAGATTATTGGTAGCTATTCTGATCGTCAGAATGAATAAAATTCATTATCATTTTGGTGAATATATCAAAAGTTGAAATAAGTCGATATGTATCGTAATTTAAAATGCTTAAATCCATTAGTATTGACATGGAATTTAAATTAAACTACTCTTTTGGGTCGGTGTTTCATGTATGAGCACACGAAATGGCACTATCTAGGGGTTGTGTGTTATGGTAGTGTTGCAACGTTCGGTGTCAGCTTTAGTTATCCGTTTAGATGCAGCACATGTAGTTGGTGTAATACCCGTAGTACCCGTAGTACCTGTAGTACCTGTAGTAGGTGTAGTACCTGTAGTATCTGTAGTATCTGTAGTAGGTGTAGTATCCGTAGTACCCATAGTACCCGTAGTAGGTGTAGTATCTGTAGTACCTGTAGTACCTGTAATATCTGTAGTACCCGTAGTATCCGTAGTAGGTGTAGTACCTGTAGTACCTGTAGTATCCGTAGTACCTGTAGTATCTGTAGTACCCGTAGTATCCGTAGTACCTGTAGTATCTGTAGTACCAGTAATACCTGTAGTAGGTGTAGTACCTGTAGTAGGTGTAGTACCTGTAGTAGGTGTAGTATCCGTAGTAGGTGTAGTACCTGCAGTACCTGTAGTATTTGTAGTACCTGTAGTACCAGTAATACCTGTAGTATTTGTAGTACCTGTAGTAACTGTAGTACCTGTAGTACCTGTAGTATCCGTAGTATCCGTAGTAGGTGTAGTACCTGTAGTATCTGTAGTACCCGTAGTATTTGTAGTACCTGTAGTACCAGTAATACCTGTAGTATTTGTAGTACCTGTAGTATCTGTAGTACCTGTAGTACCTGTAGTATCCGTAGTATCCGTAGTAGGTGTAGTACCTGTAGTATCTGTAGTACCCGTAGTATTTGTAGTACCTGTAGTACCAGTAATACCTGTAGTATTTGTAGTACCTGTAGTATCTGTAGTAGGTGTAGTATCCGTAGTAGGTGTAGTAGATGTAGTATCCGTAGTACCTGTAGTATCCGTAGTACCTGACTCAAAAATGCGCTACCTAAAGAATATATCACATGATTTACCAAATCACACTATGGTCTCTTGTCTAAAAACTAAATATAGTGATATAAAGTATTAAGATATATATAGTTCTAGTTAGATCCATAGTTGCCTTAACCACATCAAGACATTATGACTTTTAGATGAAACTGTAGATATATTCGATTAACGATGTACATATCCTGAAATCTAAGGGATAATTCCAAAATAATTCAAGTCAATCGAAAAAATACATTAAAAAGAAAACAATAAACTAAAGTATGATTATAAGTCTTTCTTCACCTATTTATTTTGAGTTATTATAGTCTTCATGCGTACGCCTTGATAGGTTAAATGAACGCTACTGGTGACGCGCCCAGTAAGGCAGGGCATGTTTCAGAGTAAGGAAAATCAAATTTCATTCCTAAAGCGAAATTAAAATGAATTCAACAATAGAATGAACAATTTTATTAATTCTACCCATCAACATGGCTGCCGTGAAAGGTACTATGTACACCTACTACAGGTACTACAGATGCGACAGGTACTACTGATACTACACCTACTATAGCTACTACAGGTTCTACACGTACTACGGATACTACAGATACTACAGGTACTACAAATACTACAGGTATTACTGGTACTACAGGTACTACAAATACTACGGGTACTACAGATACTACAGGTACTACACCTACTACGGATACTACGGATACTACAGGTACTACAGGTACTACAGATACTACAGGTTCTGCACGTACTACGAATACTACAGATACTACACCTACTACAGGTACTACGTATACTACACCTACTACAGATACTACACCTACTACACCTACTACAGGTACTGCAGGTACTACACCTACTACGGATACTACACCTACTACAGGTACTACAGATACTACAGGTACTACACCTACTACACCTACTATAGGTATTACAGGTACTACAGGTACTACAGATACTACACCTACTACGGGTACTATGAGTACTACGGATACTACACCTACTACAGATACTACACCTACTACAGATACTACACCTACTACAGTTACTACACCTACTACACCTACTACGGATACTACGGATACTACAGGTACTACCGGTACTACAGATACTACAGGTACTACAGGTACTACAGGTACTACAAATACTACAGGTATTACTGGTACTACAGGTACTACAAATACTACAGGTACTGCAGGTACTACACCTACTACGGATACTACACCTACTACAGGTACTACACCTACTACAGGTACTACACCTACTACAGGTATTACTGGTACTACAGATACTACAGGTACTACGGATACTACGGGTACTACAGATACTACAGGTACTACGGATACTACAGGTACTACAGGTACTACACCTACTACGGATACTACGGGTACTACAGATACTACAGGTACTACCGATACTACAGGTACTACAGGTACTACAGGTACTACACCTACTACGGATACTACGGGTACTACAGATATTACAGGTACTACGGATACTACACCTACTACAGGTACTACAGGTACTACACCTACTACGGATACTATGGGTACTACGGATACTACACCTACTACAGATACTACAGATACTACAGGTACTACACCTACTACAGGTACTACAGGTACTACAGGTACTACGGGTATTACGGGTATTACACCAACTACATGTGCTGCATCTAAACGGATAACTAAAGCTGACACCGAACGTTGCAACACTACCATAACACACAACCCCTAGATAGTGCCATTTCGTGTGGTCATACATGAAGTACCAACCCTCTTTTGTATTTGCCTGATTGAATATCTCCGTCCGCCTGCGCATGAGCAGAACATTTCCCTAGCAACCAACCGTGCGAAGTCTGGTCAATAGGTAATAAAAGTCACGTACAGGTATACAGATATCCTTGAAAGCAAATCGAGTAAGTAAAGGAGGTGTTCGCAATCACCTTTTTCTCTGGGATGCATATTTCTCGAGCCTTGGTAACTATTCTACAAATATTATTTCAACCAATTGACTTTCTGAGGATGGAGATTGGGGAATACGTACCTGGAACGAAATGGCGTACTCGGAGAAGAAATTAAAGAAAAACACTCCCACGTGTAAGTCTTATATGAGTTAATACTAACCAAAAGAAAGGTTTGTGATAAGCTTAAGTTAAACCCAAAAGACGCAATTTATAGCCTAATACTCACCAAATTCTTTAACTTGTAAAACCAATTTGCCAGATATAAGGCTTTTAATTTGTATTTAAAAAGTTTAAAGTTGTCTTCAGCCGCATACGTACTTCGAAAATGACGTTCAAGAATTAAATGCAGTCAAAAGTTTCACGAGCGATTCTTCTAGATCACGACTTTATCTTTTAATTATTAAAGGGACGTATGAAAATTCATAGAAATATCCCCGTCGTATTTGATTTTATAATCTTTACTCAAAGACACCAATGCTTTTATTATTATTTTTATTGTGTAGCGTATCCTTATTACCACATATTGGCTGTGAGCTAATCGTTAGAGTGCGAGCCCACAAACATTGTTATATACAAACTGTTTCATTTTTCTCATACTCTGATTGGGCAAGTGAGTATCATGTGAACATGAACAAGTTTCGATGTTTGCCCGGCAGCAACTCCTAGAGGGCAAAAAAAGGTGATTGCAAGGGAATGATTGACACAAAATTTAGGGAAATGATCAACCTGTTATATAATGAATTCACATTGTACACATTGTGTGCATGGATTGAAAGTTTCATAAATCCTTATTACTAACTCGTACTCACATGCTTTTAATTCAAAGAGCGTGGCCATGGATTTGTTTTCTGCATTTCTTTGATGTTTTTGATTTTTTTTTTTTTTTTTTTAAAGTGATACTTTAAACGCTTAGGTTACTCTGTAGTGCAGATATTTCCCTTGAATTCTAATTGCTACTTCATTTCCCAACTGGTCAAAATTTGTATAATTAATGAAGCCTGGGATGACGTCACAGTCCGTAACATAATGGTAGTATGTTAGCCTTCATACCTTAAAGAGCAAACATTCAATTATTGTAGACTAGTTAACAGAAAAACAAAAGGTCAAATTCGGCCTTCCAAGCTCATGCATAATGAGCAAACTGTGACTGTTGAGAAGGATATTGCAGAGGAATTTAATACATTTTTTTAATCAATATTGGACCTGAATTGGAAAAATCTATTCCACAATGTAATGATGAAAATACTACCCACTTTATCAAATCTACACCATTATCAATATAGATCAATAGCTACATTATCATCATTTACTAAGATACTTGAAAGAGTAATATTTGAACAAATTATCAGTCATCTTGACAAAAACAATAATTTACTTTTTGATTATCAGTTTGGATTCAGGAAAAAGCATTCTACAGAACATGCTATATATATTAGAAAGCCTTGATACACATATGATGAAGCAAAGCTAGCTGTTGACGACAAAAAAATCACTTGTGGTATATTTCTAGACTTTTACAAAAGCCTTTGATACAGTAAATCATGGCATTTTGGTACAAAAATTGTATGCTTATGGAATTAGAGAGCTGACACTTGATATAAATCTCAGGGGTGGATCCAGGGTAGTTTACGTGATTTCCGTAAACTACTCAATTTTTTTCAAAGCTACACACTTCTTTCTAAATAATGACAAAATATGTGTATTACATTATTCTAGGAACTACTAGAAACAACTCACTTGTTTGTTTTTCAGTTAATTATTTTAATTATTCAGTTAATTATTTTTCTTTAAAAAGAAAAGTCAAACAAAAATGAGTAACTCGTCATTTCTGCCGATTTCTTACCGATTCCCGCAAAAAAATTCGGGTTTCGGATATCTCCGTCGGTACGCATCGGAATGCTATCGGAAAACGATCGGAAAACAGCCTTTGTCAAATAGAACCTCAGGGAGTGAGCGTGCGTAGTTGTAGAGCTAGGCCGGTGTGATGATCGTAAACTACTCAAAGACTTCTCTGATTGGCTGGAAACACATTGATTGTTTTGGAAACCACTCAAGCCCTTTTCTGATTGGCTATCTACTTTGCAAACTACCTCATAAACTACCAGCAAAACTATAAAAAGCTAGGCCTACCCCCGTTGGGTCTCTTTCGTTCTTATGATTAGAGTCATAGACTTGCTCAGTGTAGTTTGAACGAAGGATTTAATATTCTACAATGCGTGGCTACCCGATTTGCAGGAGAGAGGACTGTTCTCCTTTCGACATTGGCTTGTACTTTAAAGAAATTGGCTCTTCATCACCACAAGATAAGCTGGGGTTCATTGAGAATGTGTGGAAACCAGGTGAGATTTTTGATTTCCCAGTGTCAATAGAAAATAGAAAGCCTCGTAAGTTTGTCTTTGAATGGCTTAGAAGATATCCCTGCCTTGCATACTCTAAATATCTCGATGGAGCATTTTGTTTTCCCTGTGTTTTGTTTGGAGTAGAATCTGGTAGAAATGCTCATAAATTAGACAAGTTGTTGAAGTACCCACTCACATGTTGGACTACAGCGGCTTCGAGACTTACAAAACACGCCAGCGGTAAATGTGAGATGCACAATTTTGCTGTAATTGCCATGGATAACTTTTTGAAAACAATGAGGCAGCAAGCGGTCCCAGTAGATCAGCAGTTGAATAATATTGTTCAACAGCAAATCGATAGAAATAGGACGGTCCTTAAGTCTTTGTTTGAAACGATAATTTTCTGTAGGGCGAAACAACATAGCTCTCCGGGGTCAACGCGATGATGACCCAACAAATGCTAGTCTATCAGGAAACTTTCAGGTCCATTTCAACCCTCCGTAATCTTAAGAACTACTTAAGAAATACTATGGCCCAAGACAGAATGAATAAACTGGCACTGATGCATTCCCACAGAGACGTGGACTTAGATCTTGAGGAAATAATAGATTTATTTGCTACTTTAAATCCTAGACGAATGAGAATGGAGATATCTTACAGTGATATTTTATATAATATTTTTTTGACCACCAGTGTTCTTAGAGTACTTGTGAGTTATGTTCCATCTGGATTAATAATTATCTGATTTTTAATCCTTAAACTGATGGGGAACAGTACAGGAACAAGGTGGAATATTTTAAAAAACTTATTCTTTTCTGAAATCTATAATATTATTCACTGGGTTTTAATTAAGCTTGAATGGCCTTTACATATTCTCAACTGAACTCAGCAATGAACTCATCTAGTGGAACACCTCAATCTAAATAAGGTAATGTATTCATTTTGTATAATTTGCTAGTACATGTATGATATTGTGACTGTATGTTCTCTATTTTTCATAAAGTATTCAATTTGCTGCCATGCCACTTTTCCTTTAATAGCATATATTTTGCATTGTACTTTTACATACTAATACTTTTGATGTCATTTTTTCACATGATGTCCTTTGATGTGCTAGATTCTTCAACTGAGATAAATCTGTGCAAGGATCTTGACTGCAGACAGCATGCTATGCTAGATGTATCCTTTTAGGTAGTTTATAACTAATAGGGGTATGGTGGGTTGGGTATAAATTGCTTGGTCTGTCAGAGTAAACTACTCATGTCCAAACCCTGGATCCACCCCTGAATCTCATCTAACTAAAGTCAATACTACTCTGATGCATAATAAATGTATATCGTATAAGAGCTTTATTTTTTTGCAAGTAAATATTGTTGTGCAAAAGTATTTTGAATTTCAATAATCTGCTGAAATTCAAAATGGGTTGTTTTGTATATCAAATCATTCATAATAAATTAGAAATACATCCCAAAGGTCTTCTGGCCAGTTCTAAAACCAATCTCGCTGTGCATTCCTACAATACTAGACATGCTTCAAAAAGCAATTATTACACACCACCGATATGCTATTATGGTCAGTTTACAGATACGTTGCCGAAATTATGGGGAGAAATTCCTTTAATTATTAAAAATATCAATTCATTTAAAGTTTTCAAAATTCATTAAAATCACATCTGTTGAGTACCCAATAATATATATAACTAAATTTTCAAAATACATATGTACATACTATATAGCTATGTGAATTAATACTGAAAGTATTGTATCAGGTGTTAGTCTGTGCACTTTCAGAGGAGAATCCAGGCCTATCCCATGAGTGCCTTTGAGTGTTTATTATTGTTTTCTTAGGTTTCAACTGAATTATGTGCATCTTTTTCTAGTGATGTTGCTTCAGTATTTGATGAACACATGTTTGACTCGATTTGGCAAATGAAAGTAGCCAGTTGTAGGATGTGTACTGAATCTGAAAGTACTCCAATGAACTCCAGTATTTTTGATAAGTATCTCTAAATTTATTGAAGAATTTAGAAAATGGATAGCATTTAAAGGTATGACATGCACTCTACTTAAAGTACATTGACTTTTTCAATTGTGAAAATACAATTATTTTTTGAAATTGAAATTGAAAATACATTTTGGGATAATCCTGGATTCTCTTCTGACCAGCTCCTGCATCAATCAGCATAATAATTCAGTAGTATTGCTGCTAACATATTCTCTTAGTACTGTTTCAGTGGTTTTCTATCTCCTTTTACAGAAAAGTCTTATGAATATGATTGTTATATATGGTTCTAGTCAGGAAGTTGTCCACTTCAACAGTACATAGTGGACCAGTACTTGGTTGCAGCATGCTGGCAGGTAACCAAACATTATTACCTTTTAAGCTTCCCTTCTGTCATTTAGAGTTAATAATTCTAACTCAATGATTCATTTAAGGCACATGCGCTACTTCGTGATGCTGTACTTGATGACTCTCATAAGATGTATAATAACTGAGTCAGACTATCTACTACATGTACCTATACCACAAACAAAATTTAATTGAAACCTCTCGCTTAATTGCAATCCACAGTGTCCAGCAACAAATACTGGAGGCATTTCAAAGAAAAAAGGTAGAGGACCTATCAATCATGATCAAGAAATGAGTTTGAAAAATGGACATCTACATAATATGGTATACGTCATGAAAGAAATATTGCCAGAGAATTCAGGTAAAAAAAGAAATCACATTTTTATAGTTAAAAGACCCATCAGACAAATTTAAAAAAGAAAATAATGTGATTGAGGAATTTCTATATTCATTTACTGGTCACAGAAGAGTCCCTAGGCTTACGGAGAGTGATGGTCGTAAAATATGTTTTTTTGCAAAAAATATAGTGACTATTTAGTATAAATAATGATCATATTTTTTTTGATTATTATTTGTTTTAATTTTTCTTTGACATTCTCTTAATTATAAAGTGCCCTTCACCCCTCAGACTCACAATACCTTTAGTACTCATTCTACATGAAGTAAGAAGTCGAATGGTAACATATTTCTTATAGAGGCTGGAAAGTGTTTTGTGCCTTCACATTATGAACTATAATAAATTATTATGGCTATAATATGACAGCAAGTAAACCTCGCTGGAAAGCCAAAGACTATAAGCCAATGATCACAATGAACAGTAACTGGTCTTTTCGAACCAAAGTCTTTTCGATCCAGGTCTTTTTGAACCAGGTCCAGGTCTTTTCGAACCACCGATATACACTTTCGATCCACCTATATGACTAAAGCATATAACACGTCCTATATGCTGTGTACATAGTTAATGTGAAAGAGTATAGTTTAAAAAGTTGTCTTGAGCACCGAATAAAAGACTATGATCAAAAAAGAAATTGAAACTATGCGCGTTGTACTATGAATTTGGCTGGGCATGATGACACATAGGTGTCACGGACTTTTTCAAACAAACGCCTTTAACCTGTCTTGAATAATAGAAAATTGTTTTAAATTCTTGTTTATGGTATCTAATAACTGTGTATATAAACATGAAGTTGAAATATCATTGGCTAAGTTTAGCGTGTGAAATGCTCGTGTGACTGTTTTTGTAATCGAGCAAATCGTTTTGGATTGAAATATTGAATTCAAAACGCCATTCAGTTCTGATTGATTAAGCTCATTTATGTGTTTCACATACTTGAATATTAAAGTTTTTTTTTAAGTTAATCAACATCTAAATCAAAATAAAAACTGTTGACTTCTGAAACTATTTAGTCCATTTGTAAAAACTTCTACAAATGGTTCAGTTGAAAGAAACTCCACTTCTTAGCGTCCTTTGCAACCGAACAACAAACATTTGTCACAACGTTTTAACTCATTCGCCATGTGTTTCCCTTAATGTATTTGCCATGAGTTTAACATAGACATTACTGGAGAAAGTAGCTGTGTTTTTGTGCTCAAGATTTGGGCAAACAAGCAAATATTTTAATCAAATACACAAATCGGATAGAGTGACTCTAGTTTGCCGGTTTCATTAAAGAGTTTCACATGTAACACTCTTGTTGTCACACATATTTTCGTTCGCGTCGGCGTATCCTTAATTTGAGTGATCATGATGTGTCTGAATTAAGTTATGAAGGTTTAATTATGTTTCCAATGTGTTAATGACTGTGATGTAACATAAGGGAAGGCTTCATTATTTAACCCTTTGACACTTGGGCATTTTTTGAGGTTTTATAAATTAGTGTTTTTCTGGATCTAAACGTTCTGCAAGCCCTAGAAAAACCATATTTGGAGTTTGGATTGACAATGTCATGGTTTTATGCAAATGAGGTACAGAGTTCACCAGTGGTGTGATATTCCAGCAGGGAAATGTTTCTTCTATGAAGCATCGGCAGCTTGATTTGGAGGTATTTTGAAAGCTGTTAATTCTGAACCATTTTATCCATATATATATGGAGTGCTGGAGGGGAATCCTGAGAGCACATTAAATTCAAAAGTTTGTACATTATGTTTGAGAAATTTTGGCAGAATTATCCTGTGAGCTTGTAAATAGATTTTTCCCGAATATCTGGTTAATGGAGAGAATGCTGTGAGGATGATAATTTATTTTGTAAGTAGGACCAAGTGGCTCAACACTTTCTTTCCAAATTTCTGGAATTTAATTCTAAAATGCATTGCGATGCAGACTATAGCATCAATATTTTACTCATTGGCTTGCATAAAGGTTTATCACATAACTAGGCACAACAAATACACTCAAATGCCTCCTGTGACATCACAGTCATTAACATATTGAAAGCATAAATCTTCATACTCGAGGTGAGATAACTGGTCATGATGCCCCCATGCATCCATAAGGCCCCCAGCGTATACAATAATGCCCCTAGTCTGTACTACCATGACGTCCCCAGTATAAACCATGTCACTCTCCTAGTCTATATAAAGGCTCATAAGAAGAGTTTTTTAGAAGTTTAACGATTATTATAGTGCTACGAACCTGTGTAAATCGATCACTTTTGGAGTTGTTTCACGATCATTACTACGGTGTTAAAAACGGTATCTACAAGCTAGCAAACACTGTAGTTAAGCGATGTCCTTCTTGAATTTTGTCACTGATAATTATGTAGTTCCAGAACACGATATAGATGTATAGGAGTTAAAGAACATCATTCAGATGCTTAGTAATCAACCACAATTCTTCTAATAATCAACCATAATTCTTCTAAATCAACCATAAAATCAAATGATAAGGAATTCAACCACATTTCTAAGAAATGTTCATGGAGATTAAATTAAAACTTTTATTTTATTCACGCTGGTGTCATGAAGCACTCTCAACATGGCCTGAGATCAACATTCAGAATGTCTTTATCAGCACATTAAGTACAATTGTAACATAAAAAACCTTCATACTTAAAGAACATCCTTTCGGTGCATTTGGTGTTCTAGAACATCATTTCACCAAGAATATTGAAACCTTTTTCTTCAAGAAGGATTGTTTTTGAGATGTGCACCTTTGCGTTTCAAACTCTTTTGTTATTTACACAAATTATTATGAGCTCTGAAATTCATCTGCTAATGTTGTTTTTGAGACGCGGTTTGTGTTTCGCATTACCAATTGAAGTTATCAAACAGCCTATTGTTATCAATGCAAACCTGGGAGCTAGGTCGAGGTCGGACAACTCCCTGCACAAATGGATAAATTATATAAAGAAATAACTCAAGATCATTTATTCATTTATTATTTATGTATTTATTTATGTATTTACTTACTTATTTATTTACTTATTCATTTACTTTATATATTTATTTATTCATTTATTTATTTCATTTAGTTTTTTCTTCAAAATTATTAATCACACAACTTATTTACATAGATCCTTTTCAATTCTATTCACCACAACTTTTTGTTTGTAACACAATTAGGTTTACATGGCTCCTTTTTACATTCTATTTCTATTTACAACATTTACAACAATAAAGCAACAAACTAAAGAACACAGTAATAGCAAAAAAAAAAACATGAAGCAAAAATAGAGATATAATTATCTATGATTGGATATGAATTGAATGAAAACAAATATATATATGACTGTACTTTTAATGCTATGCTGCTCCCTGCCATTCAGAATTATTTATGCACTGGAAATATTTAAAAAAAATTTAAAACTATTGAAAATTATAAAACTCTCACTCTTAAAAAACTGATGAGATTATTCAAAAAATAATTCTCATAGTTAAAATCAGGGTTTATTCAGCATTTAGGAAATATATACTTTTGTAGCCATATCAGTTGAATAGTTAGTGCGCTATGACGTGAACAACGGTCATGAAGGTCCCCTGGTACCTTAAGCTGTCTTTGTTTTTTTTGAGACTACTCATTTTTCCTTTCATATTTTGGTTTTTTCCATAAAGCTGGAATTTTGCGTATTTATTCCAGACCGATTAACCCATGAAATCCTTATCCTGAAATCCCTTTTTTTTGCATTTACTTTTACATTTACTTTTACAATTTACTTTGACACCATTGCCATCACATAATCAGGATGCTTTACGGCCAACCTGATTATTGGAATCAGAAATCAGGAATTGTACAAGAGTTATTTTAGATTCCTGTTTCAGAAATCAGAAAACTGACTTTTCGGCACTGCCTAGGTATATTGCATGGGCGAAAATACAGATTTGAACTAGAGAATGCAAGATTTTGGATTTCCGTTTCCCGAATCAGAAATCGCATTTCTGTTTTCTGAATCACGAATCAGAAATCACAATCTTGCTGACATATGACAAAACACCACGTGTAGGGGAGGGGTGACCACTTGAAAATGCTCTTACTTCCGGTAACATTATCTGCGCTCTATTCCACCAATACCTCCCCCCCCCCCCCCCCCCACCCGCAAGTCCAATGGTTGTCGCTGTTGTTGTTGAACTTCCGCAAAGACAAACTTTGAACTTTCTGATTGCAATAATCAGGTTGGCCGCTAAGCATCCTGATTCACATAAATCAGAGATATTGTTGATATTCGAGGCAGAGAAATCTTCATAAAAAATGGAGTTTCCCCCTATTTGTATATATTTCTGTTATTCCATATATTATATTCATTGAATATCGCATTTGGTACATCACTATTATTTTCTGATATCTCTGACCACGTTATTAATACGCTCTTGTAGAAAGCTGAAACATTCTTTTGGATCCTTTTCCTATCAAAATTATTCTTTATTTGGTGAAATCCTCCTATATTTTTAGATATGTTGATGGATTCGAACAATTTAATTGCCCATTTGATTCGCTTTGTTTTTATACAGGACTGGAAATCTGGAAACTTTAATCCTCCTAACTTTTATAATCACCGACTAAGGTGCTATATGTTTGATTTTTGTTTTTTTCCATTCCAGATGAAATTTTGTGTTGTATTCTCTATTATTTTAACAAAATCTTCTAAAACATGAAGCACAGAGCAATTTTTGCAGAGCGAGCGTGACTTCAATACTTGGGTTTTACTGTAAAGTGTTAGGTGCATTGGATCTATAACAACAGAATACTTCTGGGATTGTCTGAAAGTTAGTGAATTAATTATCGGTTTGAAATTCTGATCATACTATACTCATCATTATACAAAAATATATGCCCAGTATTTTGATACGTTCTTCATGAAAATTAATCCATTGAAAATTTTTATTAAAATCCCATGGGGGTCCTCGGTTTCCTCGGTAACCAGTCGTTTCGCACAGTTGCTTTTTCGCACCAACTCGTTCGCACAGCTATGACCTGTTCGCTCAATTCCAATAGTCGTTTAGCACAACTTTAAAATACAGTATATGGTCACTAAGAAGTCGTGAAGTCTGTCCCGGTAGATGGGTTTTCATCCCCAATAATTCTGTTTCAAGACTTTATTAGCATCCGAGTTGATCGAAAATTGCACGAAACGAACAGCGCCATTGCTTCCAGTGTGCCAAAGTGTAATCTTTCCTTGACTTGCCAACTTAATCGCCATTAAAGTTTTTGTTTATTTATTTGCTTGTCGAAAGCTTGAGCATATATCTATTTTCTCCAAAGTGTTAATGAGAATCTCAAGATGAAAGAGAGTCAGGCTAACGAACTGTTACAAGTGTAAAAATAAGAGTTTTACGACTAGTCAACAATGAAATCGACAACTAACTAGCTACCGCGTACTTTCGCTACCGTCGGTTCGCTACCAAACAGAGTCCGCTACCATCATGAAGTCCTTTCGCTACCATTATGAAGTCCTTTCGCTACCATTATGAAGTCCTTTCGCTACCATCATGAAGTCCTTTCGCTACCATTGGAAATTACCAAAACCAAACTTCGATGAGACTTGTTAAAAAAAACATAGTCTCTTGAAAGACATTTGTATATGATTTTGAAGCATATTTGGAGCGATCATTTCACGATACGATCAGTGAAAGTGGAGGTCTAAACGCGACCAAGCACAGCGTTCACTTTACCATATCGAGTCCGTTTCTACCAATTTATGACTCGGATGACTTTATTTCCCCATACTCTAATCTATGCAATGTGTGTTTTGGGTAGCTTTATCATTCTTTTATCATTGTTTACTTGCCAAAGTTCGAAGGAAAAAAACTTTATACGCGAAACATCGATCGACAAGCGACGCCATATTCGTGTAATCAACAAGCTTCCTAGTCGTTTACTGACGCTTTCTTTTCTTGAAATCCTTTAGACTTTATCATTTGCACTAAAAAACTAAGACGAAATGATCTATTGCATTTAGGAAAGAAAGCGACTATAAACGACTAGGACGCTTGTTGATTACACGAAAACAAGACAACATGGGCGTCGCTTGTTTGATAAAGCGTAAAGGTATTTTGGTCCTTTATTTGGAATAAATTTTTATTTCATCATCTGAATGTAAACGCCAAAAAATATTCTTTTTGTAGATGTCGGATTCAGCAACACACGACATCTCTTATCTCAAAGCACCATATCTTTTCCTTGAAAAGAATAAAGTCTAATGGATTCTAGGTAAAGAAAGCGACTAGGAAAGAAAGCGACTATAAACGACTAGGAAGCTTGTTGATTACACGAAAACAAGACAACATGGGCGTCGCTTAATAAAGCGTAAAGGTATTTTGGTTTTTCTCGCTCGAGCCTTGGCAAGTCAGAAGCGATAAATATGTCCTAGACATTCGATTTTTCGATGAAGAAGAAGGATATTGTAATGTTTTCAACGAACTACTCTACTGAGACTAAAAACTTATTGGTAGCGAAAAGACCCCGGCCTATGAAACACCGTAACCTGAGCTCGATTGTTCCACTCAATCGTTAAGTTTTTGGCGTTTACATTCAGATGATGACCTCAAATTTATTCCAGAGAAAGGCAATAGATCATTTCGTCTTACTTTTTTAGTGCGAATAATAAAGTCAAAAAATAAAGTGTAGTGCTTAAGAAGTAGAATTTGAATGTTCACATAAGAAGAGGGAGCGATCTTTTAACCGGGAAACGCACAAAGTGAGGTCGTTCTAACGCTATCGAAACAAGCACTTACAACGCATGTTATTATTAATTTTATCAAATATAAAAGTTGTTTTTCAAAGAAACATACTTCTAAAGATTAGAGAAGTAATCTCGATTTCATATATATAGTCATATAAAAGTTGTGCTAAACAACTTTTGGAATTGTGCGAACAGGTCATAGTTAAGGTCATAGAAAAGGCAATTGTGCGAAACGACTGGTAACCGTTTCCTCTACCCATCCATCCAGCTTGACTTCTTTGCATTTATTTTCAATGATGAATAGTCATAAAATTATTCTAATATTTCCAAAACTTTGTTGAACGAATTAAAGAAAAGTGGTATCATCTGCAAAAAGAACTGACTTTTTTGCCTTTCCTTCCATATTCACACCTTTAATTTTTTGTCATTACAACTCTGAATCATGATCGCCATGATTTCTATGGTTATAAAAAGATAAGGGGAGATAGATATAGGGTCTCCTTTGTTTTGTTCCTCTATATATGGACCTTTAAAAAATCTCTTGCTTTACCATTGTAATGATACAGCTTTGATTGTCATGCAAAAGAATTCTCACCCATTTGATAAAATTTTCATCAAAGCCAAATTTATGTAGGACTGCTGCAAAGATAAAATTATGTTCAATTGATTGAGTCAAATGCCTTTTCAAAGTCCACTGCAAAAAGCAGCAAATATTTGTCTTTGTGTTTTATATAATCCATAATATCTCAAATTATCTTAATGGGTTCATTGATATTCCTTCCTTTAACAAAAACAGCTTTGTCACAGCTGACTAGAGAAGGCAAAACTTTAGCCATTGTATTACTTAGCACTCTACTACACATTTTAACGTCCACATTGATAAGGCTGATAGGTCGCCAAGCATCCAAGTTTCTATTATCTTTGCCAGGTTTTTCTAGTAAGGTATGTAAAGTCATGACAAGATCATATATTTATTATGGCATCCTTACTAGTCTCAATGTCATGGTATACACTGGGGGCCTCATGGATGGGGACCTCAAGACCGCAATTCTAAGGTGATTCCCTTGAAATAGAAGGAGAAATATGTCATTTCCCCCAAAGATTGCATAGTCCTTTATTGTAACTGTAATTGTAATTGTGACACATATTCCAGTATAAATTCAACAATCGCTATAATTGCAAGTTTTAACTGTTTTTTTTTTTCTTCGAATGAGAAACCATCAAGCTCATGATCAATTATACATTGATTATGGAATGGTTTATTTTGTCTGTAATTATTATTATTCCTGAAAAAAAAAACAATTTAGAGTGGCCTCATGCATGATGGGTAGAACGTATAAAGTATTATAACTGACCTTGCTGTAGGCATAAAAAAGCCTGAATTTGCCTTAATTCATAAGCAGAAGTATGTCTAATAACTGAGAATCAATTATTTTCTTAAAATAACCGTGTAAATTGTTTTAATGTATCAAAGGGTTGTTAAATTTTGGTTTGAAAAGTAGGGGTTGCCATGCATTTAAAAGAAATAATAAAGCTTAAGGTACTTCCGAACCTTTGCTAATTTCTTAAACAATATCTTACTTTGACTACCTACCTTTAACCTGAAAAAATATTTCGTAATTTCATGCAAATCTTGAGGTAAAATTGACGTATTTCTAAACAAGCCAAGATTTTTATTGCCTGACCTGCTGGTCGGTTTTGTTGACAAATATATGACTTTATGAGAATGAGGTCGTCTGTTTTATGAGTCCGGTGAGTCAATGAGTCATGAGTAGTGAGTCTGTGATTCATGAGTCGATTAAAATAAATTATAATATGCATATCTCTCGTGAACATTATCAAAAATGGTACCGGTATTGAAGTTATAGCCAGTATTTCATGTGTCTAGCTTTATTGTCTAGCCAACTGAACACTAACACAGTAAACCAAAAACATCAGGTGAAAGTAATCCAGTGAAAAATTTCGAGGTTAACCAAAGTGCGAGTCTGCGAGTCCGAGCCTCTGTGTGCGAGCCACGAGCCTATTTTGCGAGCCTTCAGTTTAAGCATACAACTTTTGTAATTTTGAACCTTTTTTTTGTAGGAGATTACTATCTGGTTCATATTCACCTACCTGGTGGATGCACGAACCCGGCAGATAAGTTAACTCCTAACTATGACGCGGTTTAAGTTACTGCAAACTTAAAAATGATCAAGACCGTTTTACGTCCTGTTTAGTGAATAACGTTGTTACACATTCATATTTATCTGGTTTAAACCTCTAAAATAAATTCCACCAGTGAAATTGGAAGGCTAGGTCAGTGGTATACCTTCAAAAGGATAGTACTTTATTGATTGAGCATCCAATGTATTCAACAAATTAAAATGTATCTTACTTGCTGGATTAGGTCATAATGACATAATTATAACAAGACTTATCAAACCTTTTTCAAAACAACAAATATCTTAAACAGCAAATTGATGACTTTGAAGAACCAGGAATAAGTAGGAAGTTTTTATACCAAATTCTTTTGTTAAGTCTTGTCATTCAATACTCCAGTTCGAGTTCTCTGTTGCTCAGTGTTAGCATCGATTGGGCATAAAATATCCAGCTCTGAGAGCATAAACTCTGAAATTCTAAAGCAATTCCTCAGTTATGAGACATTATTATAATTTGGTCATTTAAAGGATTTTTAAGATAAAAAATCCAATATTTTTAAGCAGATTTCTAACTAAATGAGAGTTTACTTTACTCACCTTTTCACAGGCATCCTCAATCTTGAATTCTAGACTATAATATTCATGTTTTGGTGCGAAAATATGTATTGGCGCTAAAAAAGGCTCGCGGCTCGCATATCAAAGACTCGGGCTCGCAGACTCGCAATTTAGCAACACCCAAAAATTCAATATTAGTTTCTCTGCTGATTTGCTGCATGTATTGTGAAACTTACCCTAGAGCTGAAATCCATTTTTCCCATGGTAATTGTTTTAAAACACCAACCAACTTAGCCTTTTCGAACTTTCGAATTTTCGAACCATTCACTGGACTTGTACTTCAACTCGACTCTAATGTTGTTCAAATTTGAACCAATAATTGATATTTAATGCACCGAAAATTGAACTACGATATCTCTACTACTAACAGACTTACCAAACTCAATAGGTTTTGAGATAAGACCTGTTTTTATTAGAACATCTCACTGCAAAGCTGCACGAATACTCGCCAATTTTTGTTTGTTTGCTCCAGTCTATCTGTGCATTTTAGCCCTGCTATAGACATTGTATAGATAGTGGCCACCGAATCCTTCTATAACAAACGGTAGCAATAATCTATCCCAGATCGTTTGGTGCTATTCCAACAACTAGAATGTAAAATATTATTAATTTTCCAATTTGAAAATCATGACTCATGACTCATTGACTCATTCGGCTCATTCGAACGTCTTTCTCTTAATAAAATGATTGATAAACAAAAATTTTTATTTGACTCTTTTTAATTCCAAATTCTAGACATATGTTATAACCAGGGACATATTTTGAGGTACAAAATTGCATACAATAATTTTGCCTCTAGAATTCAGTTTCAAGCTTATTTGCAACTCCTCAAATAAATTTTATAACTTGAAATTCTAGATGATAAATTAAGACCCGTCGTTTAGATTACTCGACTAGGCTTCTTGATTGTTGGAATCCTTCACTTTTCATACAAAACCTTCAGTAGGTATATTTGGAACAAAAAAATCTGAATCATGTGAATATAACCCTTTCCTTCATGGTGACCCTTTTTTTGCTTTTTTGAACATCTTTAAAGGACTATTTAAAACAAGTTCATGTATGAATTCTTTCTGTCCGGTACTACCTTTAATGTTTAGCTAAAAGTCTTTAAAAAGTGATGACGTCATGATTTTACTAACACGAGGGAAAAAAAGTCTTTTCAAAAGATTTTGATAAATTTCCATTTTAAATCGTCACTTGTTTTGTTTCTTTACTGAAATATTACCACTAAGATAAACCCCTACTACCATGACTCTAATAGTTGGCTATAAAATATATGTACATTTTTAACTTTATGCTCCCTATTTTTTGATCATTAGGTACAAAGAGATTGTGTTCCTATTTTTTCAAAACAAATTATTTTTGCATGTCAAGCAAAAGCATGCTGCTTCTATTTCCCTGCTATGCTGTGAAAAACACAGAGAAAAACTCTACATTTTTAAGCTTTATAGTTCCAGGAAGAATATTGGGTTTGTAGCAAAGTTACTATTGGCTTTTTACTTCACAGCAGAAAAGTATTTCTAAATTATTTAGTACATAATAAAATGATTCTTTAGTTTGAAAACTACAAAAGACTTTCATGATGACAATGTTTAGCGATTGAAGAAAGATTTCAAAACTATAATTACACAACTAGATATTAATTTAATAAACGGTAAATTTTCAATTTGCATAATATGTATTCCAAGTTTGTTTTTATTCGAGTTTTATAGTTAGGTTTAAATGTAGAGAAACTCCCCAAACGAACTGTAATGGCCAATTCCACATTAAAAACAATTCAAATCCCTCATTTTTCCTCAAATATTTTGGTAATGAAATGCAGGAACCCTGAATATTGACCACCCCTAATCCAGGGGGAAGCATACTCTAGCAATAATGCATAGGTGCCTAAGGTCTTATCTCTCAATAGGACTCTTTAAAATCCAATTTTCATCATAGCAGACTTTTTAACTGCCAAATATGTGTTGAGGACATTAAGGTTATATCTCAAAAAATTAAAGCTAAAGCTATTTCAGTGTTCTAGCAATAATGCATAGGTGCCTAAGGTCGACTTTATTGGATTCTTACAAATCCAATTTTCATCATAGCAGACTTATAAAGCTAAAGCTATTTTAATACTCTAGGTGCCTAATAAGGTCTTATCTCTCAATGGGCTCTTTCAAATCCAATTTTTATCAATTTCTTAGTAAACAAATTGTCAAGCAATTGATCTTTTTTTGCACAATATTCATGGAACTGCTTAAAAGTTATACCATAGTCTTATGTGAAAATCTGTGATGTCATACACTCCACACTAAACTTTACTCCATACATTTCTCTGTTGTTTTTTTTTGTAACCAAAATATCTTCTCATTTTATACTCAGTATTGAAGAAAAGAAACGGCGATAAAATGATTCTAACCACAAGTTATGGACATGAAGTCCCTAAGAGGCCCGGGGGGGGGGGGGGGGGGTACTCCGCCAGGATTAGGGTAGGGGGTTCCACTGGGATTCTGAAAGGGGTACCCTGTTTATGACAAAAAAACTCAAAATTATAGACCCTGTTTATGATAAAAGATATAATTAATTGCACTGTGTTCCTGTTTCAATTATCATGTCAGCTTGCGTATTGTTTTTTGTGATGACCATAATAACCAGTTTTGGTCAATACGAAAGTAGAAAGCCTGAATATGACAGGAAACTCAGGAAGAACTTGGAATTTGAGTAAAATTGCATACCCTGTTTATACCGTATAGTCCATATATGGGAGAGCTAATAAGAGGACCTTAAAGGGCTTAAATAGAATTAAAGTAAAACATGAAGTTATTTACGACGAAATGTATGGAGTGATGTTTAGTGTTGAGTGTATCATGTCACAGACATCTATAAAAATTTGTAAAAATATAATATTTCCCATTGGAATATTAAGAAAATTTTTTACCTAGTTATTATTAAATTATTCCATTTAAGTTTCAGCCGAATTAAATTCCCAAAGATTTTCATGCTAGTCCCCCTTTAATTTACATAAATATGTAACTAACAAAATAATAAGAGACCAATAACAAGTACAGCACAGTACATCAGGCGGGGTGGGGGGGGGGGGGGGGGGGGCCCCCCAATGCTTTCGTAACATTTTTTTAAAGTAAATGTGCAGCTAAATTTCAAACACTATTATCTTTAAATTGATAGAGGCGACTCATTTTTCCAAAAAAAAAGTTCACATAGTTGGCATTTGTAAATGATATTCACATAGCAGGGATATTTCAGTCGCAAGTTTTTTGTTGAGTAAGATGTCGATAGAAAAACTACTGCAAAAAGGAAACAGAAAACACTCAATTCGTGGGTATCAAATTCTAAACGGATGCCCTTAGTCTTTAGATAGCAAACACGTTTTTGTCTGTTAAAGAAAACAGAAAGAGGTCGTTTGGCAAGTTCAGCAAGAAAGACATATCAAAACACTTTAAAGCATCGAAATGAACTCAGACTAATAATAGAGCCTTTTCGGGTTCCAAATTACGGCTGTGTTTCTTGATTACGGACTCATTTACTCAGGCTTAGTCTAATTTTGTGAAGAATATGCACGTGTTTAAGTCAAGGTCCGTCAAGTTTCAAAGTGTTTGTGTTGTTGAAGTTGTGCATTCTTTACTTTACCGTTGGTATTTGTGAGTAATTAATAGACACTGATACGAGTCCCCCCCTTCCCCCCAATAATTTTAGCCCTGCTAAGGGCCTGTACATGCAGTAAGTACAGCCCAGTACATTAAGTAATGTATTTTGTCTGGACAAGTAAAAAACCCACAAAAAAGGCAGGCCTTTTTAAGATAAGATTTTTTGTTGCAAAAGAGAGAACATGTATCTCAGAGTTAACTTCCCAAAAATGTTTTCAAAAGGTATATATATTTTATAAAAAGTTCATTTATAGTCACTTACAAATTTATTGGTTGGGCTTCCTGTGGTTGCACTAGTGACAACTAAATCCATGATAATAATAATCAATAAGAAACTTGCTGTAATCTAAAACTAGTGACAAGAGAAAATGAACTAAGAGAAGGAATCCCCATGCCCCTTCATGTGCACACTTTGATGCTATTTTTAGAATCGTTGATGCTATCTTGAACTCGTTACCATGCCCGCGCGATAATCATGCTTCCCTTTAATGCCTAGTTTTAGAACACGAAAAGCGCCATATTTCGTTACGTCCACGACAAAAACACAGGCTTTTATTTGCTGCAAGACATGACAGCCGCCTACCCTCAAGAAATCAACCAATCAGGTTCTTCGCTCAAAATATCTCCAAACTAAAAATAGCATCAAACTGTGCACATGATGGTTACAAGGCTATATAGGTAGGATTCCTTCTCCGATCTCTTAGCTCATATTCTCTTGCTAGCGATGTATCTTGATATCACTACAAGTATATTCTTTACTAATACAATAGATCAACTTTAAACTTGAATTTCAAGGCAACAACCCAGAGTGTGATGTCTGCAACACATTGTTTTTGTTTTATTTTATTTAATTTGATTTAACAGCTTTATTGGCATCTACAATCAACAAGAGAAAATAATTACAAAAATGGAAGAAAAGAATAAGGCTGTAGAAAACCAAAGGGGAGAGGCAAACAGGATGTGCATGGAGTACCCATGCGAGGCAGCTCCCCTCAAAATTAAAAGAAATATATTAAGGAAACTACAAAGTAATTGTTTCATTCTACTTAAGTTCTATGACAGGAACATTCTCTAATAGCTGACCAGGTACACTGGAATGTCAAAAATGTTTTTGACAAGAAAAAAATATAGATATTGGATACGAAGTTCTTAAATGAGGAAACATTAATTTGGTTAAACTAGATGAAGGATCACTACATATAAGATTCCAAAGTTTAATAATACGATTAAGGTAGGAGGCTGGAAAAGAAAAAGTTTTACAAGTTTGTATTTTCAGCATGAGACTAGGGTTATTGGAGTTTCTAGAGCATCCGTGTGGTATAAAGTCAACAAAAGCTATAAGCATTGAAATTAATACAGGAACAACCATACGAAGAATTATTAAAAAAAGATTAGGTCCTTAATTTCACGGTCATGACATAATGGTACGAGCTTAAGAGCTATTAAACGTTCCTTGTATGTTGAATCACTTATCATTTCCTTTAAAATCCATCTAGTAGCTCGAGGATGCATGCACAGGTTCGATTTTTGCCTTGAGAGAAATGTGGTGAGGAGAACAAACAACACTGGCATAACAAAGTTGTGATTTAACTAGGGATAATTAGAGTGTATGACGAACATTAACATCAGGTAAAAAGGAGCAAATCCTTTTCAACAGACCCAAGAGCTTGTTAGCTTTAGCCACCATGCAGTGTATATGTGAATTCCAAGTGAGTGTATATTAAGTGACGGTTATACCAAGATCTTTCTCGTCCTTTACTTTATGCAGGTTGGTGGAGCCAAGTTTATAGTTAAAGCACTTTACATTTTGGATACATTAAATTTAAGATTGTTACAAGTACTCCAAATGTCCAGACAGCAGAGAACTTGTTGTAGGTGGAGAGCATCGTCTTCAGCTTTTTACACACACACAATCCCAAATAATAATTAATCAAATAAAATTTTTTTACATAGGTAGGCAATGTTAGTCCCTAACGATGTTAGAAAATATATTTGCTTATAAAAAGATTACTCAAACATTTGGTTGTTTTTTCATTAATGTCTGCAACAACCTCTTAAAAATATATTATTTTAAAGATACAGTAATGGTAAAAAGGTAAATTATACACCGTGAAAAGATGAAAAAACTTACAGAAGTTTCGGACGCTAGTCCTTTGTCTTTCACTCCGACTAGCGTCGGTAAGTTTTTTCATCTTTTCAGGGTGTATAATTTACCTTTTTATCATTACTGTTTCATTAGAAACACCAACACAGCTCATACTAGTTTTTAGCTAGTTATATCTTCTTATTTTAAAGATAGAAAATTGCCTTTTTTAGTGCTTATTGAAAGAGGAACACCTAAGGTAATGTTTGCGTTTTTAACTTATAGTAGATGATTGGTAACTTCATTTTTATGATTTGTTAATGAGCAGTGAAGAAACAATTTTAAGAAACAAACAAGTTTCTTTAATCCAAACATGTTTCAGCGTACATGCCACTATCATTCAGTGGATGTTAATGATGTAATAATATAACCTAGATTATATATTTAGCTAATGAGAGCACATGAGAATTTGGTGCCTAGTATAGAAAAGAACACTATTATGAGTAGCAAAGATTACACAATAATTAAGGGTGAGTTTAGTGTGTTAACTGTTGATTCAAAAGGGGTTGTTCCCATTTGATATGCATAGCCTCTTTGATTTTTGATAGCTTTAACTTTGTCAAAGAAATCAATTCATTATACACCAACAATCATTTCATGGTATCTTTTGACATAGAAAGCTTATTTACTAATATTCCTGTGAAAGAAAGCATTGATCTTGAAGTTCGCTACATTAAAGAACTCAATTATTTACCTTAGCAACAAGGGGTACTCATTTCCTTTTTCATGGTTTATGCCAGGGGGGGGTGGGACTCTGGGAAAAAGTACCGGGGATGCTCATCCTATCTCTTAAAAATCCACGATTTGGTAGCTTTTAGGGTGTTAAATGCGAATTTTTGAAAATCAGCATTTTTCTGGTATCTCTTAGGGTGTTGGAAAAGGGGAGAAGCGTGCATCAATATGGCTTTTCCTAGGTGCCTTTTATACTGTATGAAATTTATTATTATTTGTTGTGGTATCTCTTAGGGGTTAAAAATCATTCAGCCACGCCCTTTTTTAAAGACTTCCGGTATCTTTTAGGGGTGTTTTTGGAAATTTTCAGTCAAGCATCCCTGGTACTTTTTTCCCGGAGTCCCCACCCCCCGGGGTTTATATTACGAGCAGGTTGATGGAGTGGCCATGGGTTCTCCCCTTGCCCCGTTATTGGCCAATTTATTCATGGGACACCATAAAGAAATTTGGCTCAATAACTATAAGGAATCCTCTTTAATGTTTTACCGTAGATATGTTAATGACACTTTTTGCTTATTCAAAAACAAAATGGATGCTTTAAAGTTTTTTGACTACATTACTTCTAAGCATGCAACAACATCAAATTTACTATGGAGAAACAAGATCATAATGTTTTGCCCTTTCTTGATATACGTATAGATACTCTAGTGACTGTACTTAAACATCTATTTATGGAAAGAAAACATTCATAGGTCTTACCAACTATATTAGTTTTTCACCACTATCATACAAAGTTGGTTTATTGTGCACTTTGATCAATCGCATTTAAAAGATCAATAACTCTTGGCCAGGCTTTCATGTTGACATAAAAAAATTTCTATCCGCAAGGTCTTATTGACAAAACCATCAAGTATTACTTAAATAAGATTTTGAATTACATCTAATTTAAAGGTATTACAAACTCCCTTTTATTGGTGAGTTTTCTAACATTACACAAAAGAAGACCAGCAGATTAGTGAGACAATATTGTACCAACATTGATATCAAGCTTGTATTTTGCCACCACTTGCAAAATAGGCAGTTTATTTAACGTTAAGGATGTAATCCCCAATGATATGCGCTCGCATGTTATTTTTAAATTTACATGTGCAAACTGTAATGTTTGTTATAATTGGTGAAACTCGTCGACACCCTAAAAACACACATCAAAAGACATCTCTCAGGGGACAAAAATTCTCATGTCCTCACACATTTTAAAGCCTCGGCAGACTGTCAAAATGCTTACTCAGAATGTAGCTTTGCAATTATTGACTGTGCAAACTGATTAGCAGTTAAAAATCAAAGAGGCTATGCATATCAAGTGGGAACAACCCCTTTTGAATCAACAGTTAGCACACACTAAACTTGTCCTTATTGTGTAATCTTTGCTATACAAAATAGTTTTCCTTTCTATATTGATTTGAGTCAGAAATTGTTTTTGATTGCATAATCAGTGGCGGATCCAGGGGAGGGGTGCAGGGGGTGCGCATCCCTCCCTGGTTCGACTTTGTGTGCCTACTTCAAAGATAACTAGATACTGTTTTTCCCTTTGATTCTAAGGGATGCATTTGTGTGCAGCTCCCCTCCCCTCACTGAACAAAATCCTGGATCCGCCCCTGATAATAAATGGAAAGGCGTGCAACTCCGGCCACCAAAATTCGCATAGACCCTCACTTGGAGCTCAATATTATACAAATTACTAAACCGATCTAAAATGGATGGTTGATTCTTGAATAAATTGTCTTTCCTTTAAGCTTCTTTTCAACTTTTGCTGTACGCACTGCAAGGGGACATGATTACAAATTTTAAATTAACATTTTAAAGATTCCAAAAGCAAGCGACAGGGTTGAACGCAGTCATTTGCTACAACCAACCTGGGGGAGGGAAGAAGAGAAACCAGCAGGATTTCAGTCCATTTCAGATAACTTGAGTAGCACTCAAGGGCCATTGCAGTGAGACAAATTATCTGACTTTGAGGGACCCTTGGTATTTTTTATTTGAAAAAGCTTTTCCCTGTTCCTGCTTTTCTGGTAATGAAGACTTTATGATCTTTGTTGACAATATTATTAATAAAATGCTGCTCGTTATTGACCTCTATCATGCAATTATCATACCTTTGTGCCATTCTAAAATGGATGGAAATCCTACTAGTTTGTCTTGATTACAGACTCACCTGGACGGTATCCGGAAGGTCACAGGTTTGATTCCTGTTCAATTGACTCAGAATTTTTTCTGAGTCCCCTGATTAGCTAGTGACAATTATAAACATAACTAATAATTCTCTTCTAGATACCATCCTTTTATCAAAAACATTTGTTATTCATAAATGGCAATGATAGCTAAATATATCATAGTGAAAATTTCACAATAAATTAAAAGGGGTCAGGTGAAAGCAATTTTATAGCCCCCCCCCCCCCCCCCCACCCCCACCCTGCCCATAAATAATATGCTATGTAATGACAGTGTCCCCAATAAAATATTATTAATTAAGTTAAATTATATCAAGATTTTTTTGTTCAAAATCACTATGTGAATAGTGTAGTGCTATGATTGCAGTATTTTTGTATGTGAAATTTTCTTTTCGGAGATCTGAACACTTGAAATATCAATATGCAAGTGAGATGACATAAATTCAAGACTAATATATTTATTATACAAAAATGCTATTGTGAAAAGTACTGCGTTTTTTTCCATTTGCAAATTATCCTTATAACTGAAATATATGGCTTTGTACACCTTTGGGCTATTTCACTTCAGAACACTAAATCGCACTCCAAAAATGTAACACATTCTGGAGTTTACGTCATATCATTTGCATATTGATATTTCAAATCTTTATATCTTTGCAAAGAGAAGACCCCATACCAAAATACTGCACTGTTCACATATATATGTGATTTTGAGAATATAATTTTATCCTTGATATACACTTTAAGGCCAATCTCAAGGAAGTTGCATAAGGGTTCATAATATCTTTACAACATATATATACCAATGTATTCATGTGCTTGTGCTGTAACATATAGTAATTTCTTTTCATCACAGCTTCAACAGGAAATGAATAAGGTAGGAAAACCAGAGGAAAATTAAAATTTTACCTTGATTTTCCCAAGAACCTTCCCAATCAACAGAAATTATGTGACTTTCCAGAATGTGGATTTGGTCATAGAGTGCATACCATAAATCTGTGAAACAAAACCAAAAATGTCTTGTCTAATTTCAGATATTTTGCTGCTATTATTTTATAAAATAGTGGATATTAGTGGAGCAGAACATTGGGAACGAAAGCTAATAATTTATCTCTACCTTCTTAGCTAGTTTAAAACTATTAATAGTTGATAACTAAAATAATACAGCTTTTAAACGTACATGCATGGCTAGTTATTATTTCACAGATATATGGTTTGCACTCTAGTCCAGATAATAATAAGTAATAATAATAATAATCCTGAGTTCTATTGGTCCAGCTCGAACTACGGACTGACGCTCTTACCACTGAGCTAACCGGATAATAATGAAGATGCAATAACACTGCCTTATTAAGTTTCCATGGATATCCTGTTTATAACAAGTAAACCAATACTGCCCAATCTGTACCAAGCTACTGACGAAGAAAGTAAGTGAACTGGCACATGCAGTCCTTTGTTGAGTCCCTTGTTTTTCCAACAGGTACCCAAGGCTAACAGTAGAAAAAAAGACAATAACAACCAATCTATTAATGACCAAATTGAAGAAGTTAGCATTCATGTTCCTCAATATTTTGAATCTTCAGAGTGGAATAAGTTCCACGGCCTTCAATGAGCTCCTATTCTACCACACATGTACCACACTTCAATCAAACAAACCTTCAAGCTGGCCATGAAAATTCCAAGATACAAAGTACTCAGAAATCTCAAAACTCCCATGCTAAATAAAAATGTATACAGGTGTTGCACACAAAGTAAGTTAACTCATTCCCAATCTCAGGTACAAGTAACTCTTCAAATAATTGGGCATTTAAAATTCTGTTTATAATACCAAAAAATATTTCAGTCCACACCAAATGACCAACAATAATCAAATGAGGATCAGCTCAATTTGACACATTACGACTGCAGTACAAATATATATTTCATATATATTCTCATACACAACGATCAAATCCTTGTTCATTAATGAATACAGCCCTTTTAAATTCCAAAGCATCCTATGCAAAGCAAAACTCTATTTATCCCTGTTTTATCTTCATTCAATAACCTCACTTGATCCAATCTCAGGTAGTAGCTGCCATAATAGAACAAGGTGGGAGCAAATCATGTAGCTTCAAGTCCTTCCAATGCCAAATTAGAAGAGTCATTTGACTTGACCTTGTTATACGTGAGAATCCACAAGTTTTCCACAGTCTTCCCTGTCATATTATCTCCAGAGGCCTAGTGATCATACATGTAAATGACATGTCACCAACCATGGTGCACGTGCAAGAGAAGTTATAGTTCTATACAGTCCCTATCATGTTAAGTGTGGAGACTTTGCAACAGGTAAGACATTTGAAGAGCCAAAATTTATAAGGCAGTTTTGAGCCCGAATATCAATATGTGTTCCATAACATTTGTAAAATTTCGTCGGTTCCTTCATATATAATGTATAGCTTGAATCGTAGTCGAGAAACATTGATCCATATGAGTCAACAACAAAAATCTCCCATTCTAACCGAAAGAAAACTCAGTCTAAACCCAAATATTACAAATAAATGCAAGATCACAAGAGCTAGGTTACTTTTATTCCATACTATTGGTATTTACATTCGACTTACCTCTATTTTATTCATTGTACTGTCAGAGTGCTACATATCAATTCCATATTAAGATCCAGGCTTAAAACTTTTCATTCCAAAACGTAAACTTTAGCTTTCCCAGTCTACTTTAGTTTCCCCAATATAATATTTTGCTTTTGTCATATTAATTTTGTCTCCTTTCGTAAACACAGGGTACCCAAAAGCAAGCAGTCGGTTAAACACAGGGTACCCGAAAAGCCAAAGTTATTCTTCCTCTCTTATACTCGGACAAGACTCGGACATCCTCCGAAAAAGGATTTCACAACCAAGAGATTTTCAAAGTAACACAGGAAACCCAAGAGATTTTCCAGGTAACACAGGAAGCCCAAAACCCAAATTTTTTTTAGGTAGCACAGGAAGCCCAAAACCCAATTTTTTTCAGGCAGCACAGGAAGACCAAAACCCAAATTTTTTCAGACAGAACATGAAGCCCAAAACCCAAATTTTTTAGGCTAGCACAGGAAGCCCAAAACCCAAATTCTTTTTACGTAGCACAGGAAGCCCAAAACCCAATTTTTTTAGTTAGCACAGGAAGCCCAAAACCTAATTTTTTTTAGGTAGCACAGGAAGCCCAAAATCCAAATTTTTTAGGTAGCACAGGAAGCCCAAAACCCAATTTTTTTTAGGTAGCACAGGAAGCCCAAAACCCAATTTTTTTAAGGTAGCACAGGAAGCCCAAAACCCAAATTTTTTTTAGGTAGCACAGAAAGCCCAAAACTCCAATTTTTTTAGTTAGCACAGGAAGCCCAAAACCAAATGTTTATAGGTAGCAACAGGAAGCCCAAAACCCAATTTTTTTCAGGCAGCACAGGAAGCCCAAAACCAAATTTTTATAAGTAGCAACAGGAAGCCCAAAACCCAATTTTTTTTAGGTAGCACAGGAAGCCCAAACCTAATTTTTTTAGATAGCAACAGGAAGCCCAAAACAATAATTTTTTTTAGGTAGCAACAGGAAGCCCAAAACCATAATTTTTTTTAGGTAGCAACAGGAAGCCCAAAACCCAAATTTTTTTAGGTAGCACAGCGAGCCCAATGCCCAACTTTTTTAGGTAACACAGGAAGCCCAAAACCCAACTTTTTTTAGGTAGCAACAGGAAGCCCAAAACCCAAATTTTTTTAGTTAGCACAGGAAGCCCAAAACCCAACTTTTTTTAGGTAGCACAGGAAGCCCAAAACCCAAATTTTTTTAGGTAGCACAGCGAGCCCAATGCCCAACTTTTTTTAGGTAGCACAGGAAGCCCAAAACCCAATTTTTTTAGGTAGCAACAGGAAGCCCAAAACCCAAAATTTTTTTAGGTAGCAACAGGAAGCCAAAAACCCAATTTTTTTAGGTAGCAAGGGAAGCCCAAACTCAAATATTTTTCCGGTAGGAAGTCCAAAATCCAAAATTTTTAAATAAGCATAGGAAAGCCCAAATTCAAATATTTTTCAGGTAGCAAATGAAGTCCAAATTTCAAATTTTTGAAATTAGCACAGGAAGACCAAAACCCAAATATTTTTCAGTTAGCAAATGAAGTCCAAAATTCAAATTTTTGAAATTAGCACAGGAAGACCAAAACCCAAATTGTTTTCAAATAGCACAGGTTACCGAAACCCATATTTTTTTAAGGATACACGGAATCACATCCAAAAAGTTAAGCACCCGAAATAAGGATAACTGTTGCAATCGCATTTAATTACATCTAAAATTGAGGAATCTATGGTGAAAAGTAGTTTTTGCCCTTTTGAACAAAATCCCAGGCCTTAACATGCTTGCGTAGGAAGTCCATAACTCAAATTCTTTTCCATGTAACACAGGACTCCAAAAGCGAAACATTTAAAAATAAAATAGCTCAATAACAAAAAACGTTATTTAGGAAGCACAGGAAGCAAAAACCCAGATAATATAGAATGCCTAAAGTCATGTCTATTGGTGTAATAGATTTCCAAAAAAGAGAAGATACCTTAACCAGTTATTCAGAGAAGAAGGCGTGGGACCTCTGTTGCTTTAACTTTCAAGATCCTAAATAGTATAGTTTTTTAGTTTTGTTTTTTAGTAATTATAAAATTTCTACATCAATTTAATATTTAAGTAATACTAAAATATTTGAACTCAACTATTCAAACTTTTAAAACTTTTAACATAACCAAAAGCATCACCTGCTGACTTATATCAAATAAGTGGACTATAGTGGACTTCTTGCACTATGTATCTAGCTTATAAAGTTTAACAAACACATTTTGGCCATAGAAAGTTAATATAACATCAGATTTGTCTTAAGCAGGGTTTAAGGAAAATAAAGTTTAAATTCAGCTAAAATAAATAAAAAGAAAAACTAATTAAAATCTCGCGCGCTGATCGCTAGAGATTATCACACGATAATCAAATTGCAAGTGGATAATCGAAAAAAAAAACAGTTTTCGTGTTATTATAAATTTGAAATTTTTTAAACATGTTTTTGAATGACAACTTTGAATTTGTAGACTTGCGGTATAAATAAAATCGCGAATTCAAACGCTAATTTTGTTATTCAAGAAACTTTTACTGAATCTTTAATTATTATTGAATAAAGGTATAAGAATGAATATAGAAGTCTATTTCTTTTTAAGGCACATTTTGAACGTGATACGTTTTAAATAAATCTAAGAATAGCATTGCTCTTTTGAAGAAATGATCGAAAATCAGTTATATATTTATATCTATGAGAGTTAACTATGAATATTTCCATACTGTCGCCCGTAGTAATAGTGAAGAAAATACCGCATATCTGTTACCATGGATAACATGTTTTACACAAGTCAGATATTAAATGTTCTTTACAAAATTTGTAGAAATCATGCTTTGATAAAGATGAACTGTTTTATCGGAGTTGTTCATGATCGACCTTTGAATATGTGAATATGCTATATTATTAAAAATTTAATTGTTTCTAGAAAGTTTTTTTTATGTTTCTTTTATACTTTTCAAACAGCAAATTGTATTGAATTATTTTAGGATTCTTTTTGTTTCATTTGCAGTGTTTTGTTTTTCCGTTATATTTACTAGCTATTATTTACAAACTTAAGTTTCTATTTGCCATAAGTTTCACTTGAATAATCTTGTTAAATTTTGTATTAAAAATTTGATAATGCGATTAAGATCAATTTATTTATTAATCTTAATTGACTTTGACTTATTGACTTTAAGAAAAAATTTTATGATACGGAACGTCAGTCATACAAAAAAATTCTCATATATATTACGTTTTTTATTGTTAACTGTTTGAAAAACCGTTTTAGGTATAATTTGTTTTTGATTGACGTAAGCACATGTTTATATTTAATTTTTTCAATCTGCAATCTCATGGTACATTTTATAACAAAATTGTTAGCTGATGATATGAAAATTGATATCAAAAAGACTTTGCTATACGGAACGTGTTTTCCTTGTTTTTTAAGTGTTTTCTTTTTCTGTTTGCTTTAAATGCTTTTAGGTATAATTGTTCAACTGCCTTTGAACATATTATTTACTAAAAGTAATTAACTTTCTATAAAGCCGTTTATATTAAAAAAAAAACCTAATACTTTCCAAAGATCGTTTATGTTTGATTTCCAGTGTATTATCGTGTGAGTGTAAATTTTTGGTTACAAATTGAAAAGGCATAACAGCACTTTAGAAGATTTCTTAATTCACATTACTCTCAGTTGTAATTTTTTGGTAATTTTTATAGCAAAACTGTTGCGAGATTAAATTTTTTTAAATCCTTTGAAAGATCATTTTATTGTTTCATTTGCGATTATTTTATTGTTTCATTTGTTTCACTTTATAGCAAAGCTTTAAAGTGTATATGACACGAAAAAAATTTTATTGTTAAGAACGTGTTGTTTATTGGCAGTATTAAGAACATCACGGTTAAATTTGTTCCGAAAACGTATTTCTCTAGAAATTCAAAAAATTTTACACGAGTTGTGATGTCCAGATTTAGTTGCAAATACACGAAATATGTTAATTTCAAGTAGTACACTTCAAATTCCCAACATTGGAAGAGTACTACGTAGGCTATCAAATGAAGCTGACTAAAATATGTCTTTGTTGTTTAATTTATATCAATTACAATTTATATTTAGTACATTACTACTGAATCTAGAGTACGTGTCAACAAAATGACGTCACAAATTGGGATTAACTTTCGCAAATATCTAAAGAAATAAGCTTTTGAAACAAATTTTGTTACTATATATTTATTATTACTAACAAACTATACATTTTAAATGATCGAATGTTTTCGTGTCATATACACTTTAAATACAACTTAGAAGTCTTGATTTTTTAACTCTAAAACTTTGAATTCGTAATCTCATGCTAAATTTTATAGAGAAACGTGTAACAGTGCTGCTTTATGAACGTACTTCCTAATTTGATTGAAAGAAAATTTATTTTGCGCAACGTAAATATTTTATTATTGACATTTAAAACTACTGTTTAATCTTGTTACTTCGTTTTTAAAATACTTTTAGGTATATTTACTTTCATGATATAACTTTCAACATGTTAAATGACAAAAAATGATTCTTTTAAAAAGTTAATATTTTAAAAACTTACAAATGTTTCTAAAGATTTGCTTTCTATGATTTACAGTGTTTTCCCGTATCAGCAAAAAACGTAAGGTATTAAATCTAACTTTAATTGTTTTGAATGACATTACTTTCAATTAATAATTTTGTTGCACGTTTTAAAATCAAAAATGCCTGAAGTGCTGCTTAAACAATTCTACAAACATTAAGGTATGGTGACGTTACAAACAATTTTCTTATTAGATTTTAAGCATATGAATTTGAACACTAAGAATTTACCTTCTTATTTGCAACGTTTGGTTTCCTGTGAATCATTTAAAACCCTATATACCTACGCAATAAGATCACTTTATTTTTTGATTTTCATTACTTTCTATTATATATTTTGTTAAATTTTAATAACAAAAATGTCTGATACTTTTTAATTAGCCAAGTTATTTTTAATCTTAACTATTGTTCAAATTTAAAAAGAATGTACAACAGGTACGTTTATTATGATTTAATATTTATTTTATACTGATACATATAAAAAATCATTACCATGCGAAATTTTAGTAGTACATTGTTATATAAAACAAAGCTTATTAAGTTGCTTTTTATAGGATAATTATATAATTAAAAAGAATAAAACAGAATATTTACTTTAATCTGATAAACGCAATCTTTCCTTCACTGTAATCAAAAGAACTTTCAATTTTAAAATAAATAATAAAATAATATAAAACTGTTAGATTAAAATAATAATTGCGAATTCTTAAATATTTTACTCCTTTCCACCAATTTGAATTTATTATTCAACTCTTAAGAGAACGTTTTATTAGATTATTTTCAATGAAATATCTATTTTACTCTTTTTCGAAAAATTGATATCTTCACACGTGAAAATATTTTGACGTGTGAAGATAACACCATTGCGATGGCTATTAAAAAATATACGTCAAAAATTGCCTGAAAAAGCTACAACATACTTTTATTGATAATTATATAATACACAGAATATTTAATGGACGCTTGAATATGAGTTATTTTCTCGTGTTGAAAATCTCTCACTCGTTTTGTGTGCTCGCTTGTGAGAGATCTTTTCAACACTCGAAGATAAATTTCGTATCTTCGCGCGCACTTCTTATATCCTCTTTATAAATTTGTCCTTTTAAATACTTAAGCACATTTATTTTAAAGTCTACTCAACTTATATATCTTAGTCTATTTTGTTTTTAAATTGTCAAAATGTTAAATCCGACACCTTTTTTCTTTTTAGTCATGTTATTTTATCCTAAAATTGAATGCAAATACTACATAAAGGTTCAAACGCTAGGACGAGTTTTTGCATTAGAATTCAAGACAGAGGGCCGCAGACCCGAGTTCTTGAATTCTAATGCAAAACCGAGCCCGTCCGTTTGAACTGGTTTAAAATATCAACTAAGACCTAAATTCAATTGTTTCGATGTAAAACACGATATACAAAATTATAATGAATTCAGAGAGATTGATTACGGTTCTATTGTTCTTTTGGAAATAGAGTACAAGATTCCTGTGTTTGCACTCTATTGTTCCGATAGAAATAAAACAAGTATTGTTTTCAAACCTTGCGTTTATTAAGAAAAGTAATTAAAAACCTATCCCGGGTTTAGAATTCAGCACCATTCTCCCCTGTTGATATCAATTTCGCCGCCGGAAAAAAGAATCTGCGTTTTCCGCCTAATTTGAGAACCTACATCACACAATGGATTTAGGGTGTGGTTGATTTTTAAACAATAAACAATATCATTTTAAAGAACACCTTTAAAGTTATATAATTTGTTTTTGTTACTCAGATATTACAATAATTAATATAATTAATGGGTTTTAGGCTTCCTGTCTTAATTTAAAAAATTGGGTTTTGGGCTTTCTGTGTTGGTGAAAAAAATTGGGTTTTGAGCTTCCTGTGCTGTTGAAAAAAATTGGGTTTTGGGCTTCCTGTGCTGCCTGAAAAAAAATTGGGTTTTTGGTTTCCTGTGATGCCTGAAAAAAATTTGGGTTTTGGGCTTCCTGTGCTGCCTGAAAAAACTTGGGTTTTGGGCTTCATGTGCTGTCTGAAAAAATTTGGGTTTTGGTCTTCCTGTGCTGCCTGAAAAAAATTGGGTTTTGGGCTTCCTGTGCTACCTAAAAAAAATTTGGGTTTTGGGCTTCCTGTGTTACCTGGAAAATCTCTTGGGTTTCCTGTGTTACTTTGAAAATCTCTTGGTTGTGAAATCCTTTTTCGGAGGATGTCCGAGTCTTGTCCGAGTATAAGAGAGGAAGAATAACTTTGGCTTTTCGGGTACCCTGTGTTTAACCGACTGCTTGCTTTTGGGTACCCTGTGTTTACGAAAGGAGACAAAATTAATATGACAAAAGCAAAATATTATATTGGGGAAACTAAAGTAGACTGGGAAAGCTAAAGTTTACGTTTTGGAATGAAAAGTTTTAAGCCTGGATCTTAATATGGAATTGATATGTAGCACTCTGACAGTACAATGAATAAAATAGAGGTAAGTCGAATGTAAATACCAATAGTATGGAATAAAAGTAACCTAGCTCTTGTGATCTTGCATTTATTTGTAATATTTGGGTTTAGACTGAGTTTTCTTTCGGTTAGAATGGGAGATTTTTGTTGTTGACTCATATGGATCAATGTTTCTCGACTACGATTCAAGCTATACATTATATATGAAGGAACCGACGAAATTTTACAAATGTTATGGAACACATATTGATATTCGGGCTCAAAACTGCCTTATAAATTTTGGCTCTTCAAATGTCTTACCTGTTGCAAAGTCTCCACACTTAACATGATAGGGACTGTATAGAACTATAACTTCTCTTGCACGTGCACCATGGTTGGTGACATGTCATTTACATGTATGATCACTAGGCCTCTGGAGATAATATGACAGGGAAGACTGTGGAAAACTTGTGGATTCTCACGTATAACAAGGTCAAGTCAAATGACTCTTCTAATTTGGCATTGGAAGGACTTGAAGCTACATGATTTGCTCCCACCTTGTTCTATTATGGCAGCTACTACCTGAGATTGGATCAAGTGAGGTTATTGAATGAAGATAAAACAGGGATAAATAGAGTTTTGCTTTGCATAGGATGCTTTGGAATTTAAAAGGGCTGTATTCATTAATGAACAAGGATTTGATCGTTGTGTATGAGAATATATATGAAATATATATTTGTACTGCAGTCGTAATGTGTCAAATTGAGCTGATCCTCATTTGATTATTGTTGGTCATTTGGTGTGGACTGAAATATTTTTTGGTATTATAAACAGAATTTTAAATGCCCAATTATTTGAAGAGTTACTTGTACCTGAGATTGGGAATGAGTTAACTTACTTTGTGTGCAACACCTGTATACATTTTTATTTAGCATGGGAGTTTTGAGATTTCTGAGTACTTTGTATCTTGGAATTTTCATGGCCAGCTTGAAGGTTTGTTTGATTGAAGTGTGGTACATGTGTGGTAGAATAGGAGCTCATTGAAGGCCGTGGAACTTATTCCACTCTGAAGATTCAAAATATTGAGGAACATGAATGCTAACTTCTTCAATTTGGTCATTAATAGATTGGTTGTTATTGTCTTTTTTTCTACTGTTAGCCTTGGGTACCTGTTGGAAAAACAAGGGACTCAACAAAGGACTGCATGTGCCAGTTCACTTACTTTCTTCGTCAGTAGCTTGGTACAGATTGGGCAGTATTGGTTTACTTGTTATAAACAGGATATCCATGGAAACTTAATAAGGCAGTGTTATTGCATCTTCATTATTATCCGGTTAGCTCAGTGGTAAGAGCGTCAGTCCGTAGTTCGAGCTGGACCAATAGAACTCAGGATTATTATTATTATTACTTATTATTATCTGGACTAGAGTGCAAACCATATATCTGTGAAATAATAACTAGCCATGCATGTACGTTTAAAAGCTGTATTATTTTAGTTATCAACTATTAATAGTTTTAAACTAGCTAAGAAGGTAGAGATAAATTATTAGCTTTCGTTCCCAATGTTCTGCTCCACTAATATCCACTATTTTATAAAATAATAGCAGCAAAATATCTGAAATTAGACAAGACATTTTTGGTTTTGTTTCACAGATTTATGGTATGCACTCTATGACCAAATCCACATTCTGGAAAGTCACATAATTTCTGTTGATTGGGAAGGTTCTTGGGAAAATCAAGGTAAAATTTTAATTTTCCTCTGGTTTTCCTACCTTGTTCATTTCCTGTTGAAGCTGTGATGAAAAGAAATTACTATATGTTACAGCACAAGCACATGAATACATTGGTATATATATGTTGTAAAGATATTATGAACCCTTATGCAACTTCCTTGAGATTGGCCTTAAAGTGTATATCAAGGATAAAATTATATTCTCAAAATCACATATATATGTGAACAGTGCAGTATTTTGGTATGGGGTCTTCTCTTTGCAAAGATATAAAGATTTGAAATATCAATATGCAAATGATATGACGTAAACTCCAGAATGTGTTACATTTTTGGAGTGCGATTTAGTGTTCTGAAGTGAAATAGCCCAAAGGTGTACAAAGCCATATATTTCATTATAAGGATAATTTGCAAATGGAAAAAAACGCAGTACTTTTCACAATAGCATTTTTGTATAATAAATATATTAGTCTTGAATTTATGTCATCTCACTTGCATATTGATATTTCAAGTGTTCAGATCTCCGAAAAGAAAATTTCACATACAAAAATACTGCAATCATAGCACTACACTATTCACATAGTGATTTTGAACAAAAAAATCTTGATATAATTTAACTTAATTAATAATATTTTATTGGGGACACTGTCATTACATAGCATATTATTTATGGGCAGGGTGGGGGTGGGGGGGGGGGGGGGGGGCTATAAAATTGCTTTCACCTGACCCCTTTTAATTTATTGTGAAATTTTCACTATGATATATTTAGCTATCATTGCCATTTATGAATAACAAATGTTTTTGATAAAAGGATGGTATCTAGAAGAGAATTATTAGTTATGTTTATAATTGTCACTAGCTAATCAGGGGACTCAGAAAAAATTCTGAGTCAATTGAACAGGAATCAAACCTGTGACCTTCCGGATACCGTCCAGGTGAGTCTGTAATCAAGACAAACTAGTAGGATTTCCATCCATTTTAGAATGGCACAAAGGTATGATAATTGCATGATAGAGGTCAATAACGAGCAGCATTTTATTAATAATATTGTCAACAAAGATCATAAAGTCTTCATTACCAGAAAAGCAGGAACAGGGAAAAGCTTTTTCAAATAAAAAATACCAAGGGTCCCTCAAAGTCAGATAATTTGTCTCACTGCAATGGCCCTTGAGTGCTACTCAAGTTATCTGAAATGGACTGAAATCCTGCTGGTTTCTCTTCTTCCCTCCCCCAGGTTGGTTGTAGCAAATGACTGCGTTCAACCCTGTCGCTTGCTTTTGGAATCTTTAAAATGTTAATTTAAAATTTGTAATCATGTCCCCTTGCAGTGCGTACAGCAAAAGTTGAAAAGAAGCTTAAAGGAAAGACAATTTATTCAAGAATCAACCATCCATTTTAGATCGGTTTAGTAATTTGTATAATATTGAGCTCCAAGTGAGGGTCTATGCGAATTTTGGTGGCCGGAGTTGCACGCCTTTCCATTTATTATCAGGGGCGGATCCAGGATTTTGTTCAGTGAGGGGAGGGGAGCTGCACACAAATGCATCCCTTAGAATCAAAGGGAAAAACAGTATCTAGTTATCTTTGAAGTAGGCACACAAAGTCGAACCAGGGAGGGATGCGCACCCCCTGCACCCCTCCCCTGGATCCGCCACTGATTATGCAATCAAAAACAATTTCTGACTCAAATCAATATAGAAAGGAAAACTATTTTGTATAGCAAAGATTACACAATAAGGACAAGTTTAGTGTGTGCTAACTGTTGATTCAAAAGGGGTTGTTCCCACTTGATATGCATAGCCTCTTTGATTTTTAACTGCTAATCAGTTTGCACAGTCAATAATTGCAAAGCTACATTCTGAGTAAGCATTTTGACAGTCTGCCGAGGCTTTAAAATGTGTGAGGACATGAGAATTTTTGTCCCCTGAGAGATGTCTTTTGATGTGTGTTTTTAGGGTGTCGACGAGTTTCACCAATTATAACAAACATTACAGTTTGCACATGTAAATTTAAAAATAACATGCGAGCGCATATCATTGGGGATTACATCCTTAACGTTAAATAAACTGCCTATTTTGCAAGTGGTGGCAAAATACAAGCTTGATATCAATGTTGGTACAATATTGTCTCACTAATCTGCTGGTCTTCTTTTGTGTAATGTTAGAAAACTCACCAATAAAAGGGAGTTTGTAATACCTTTAAATTAGATGTAATTCAAAATCTTATTTAAGTAATACTTGATGGTTTTGTCAATAAGACCTTGCGGATAGAAATTTTTTTATGTCAACATGAAAGCCTGGCCAAGAGTTATTGATCTTTTAAATGCGATTGATCAAAGTGCACAATAAACCAACTTTGTATGATAGTGGTGAAAAACTAATATAGTTGGTAAGACCTATGAATGTTTTCTTTCCATAAATAGATGTTTAAGTACAGTCACTAGAGTATCTATACGTATATCAAGAAAGGGCAAAACATTATGATCTTGTTTCTCCATAGTAAATTTGATGTTGTTGCATGCTTAGAAGTAATGTAGTCAAAAAACTTTAAAGCATCCATTTTGTTTTTGAATAAGCAAAAAGTGTCATTAACATATCTACGGTAAAACATTAAAGAGGATTCCTTATAGTTATTGAGCCAAATTTCTTTATGGTGTCCCATGAATAAATTGGCCAATAACGGGGCAAGGGGAGAACCCATGGCCACTCCATCAACCTGCTCGTAATATAAACCCCGGGGGGTGGGGACTCCGGGAAAAAAGTACCAGGGATGCTTGACTGAAAATTTCCAAAAACACCCCTAAAAGATACCGGAAGTCTTTAAAAAAGGGCGTGGCTGAATGATTTTTAACCCCTAAGAGATACCACAACAAATAATAATAAATTTCATACAGTATAAAAGGCACCTAGGAAAAGCCATATTGATGCACGCTTCTCCCCTTTTCCAACACCCTAAGAGATACCAGAAAAATGCTGATTTTCAAAAATTCGCATTTAACACCCTAAAAGCTACCAAATCGTGGATTTTTAAGAGATAGGATGAGCATCCCCGGTACTTTTTCCCAGAGTCCCACCCCCCCCTGGCATAAACCATGAAAAAGGAAATGAGTACCCCTTGTTGCTAAGGTAAATAATTGAGTTCTTTAATGTAGCGAACTTCAAGATCAATGCTTTCTTTCACAGGAATATTAGTAAATAAGCTTTCTATGTCAAAAGATACCATGAAATGATTGTTGGTGTATAATGAATTGATTTCTTTGACAAAGTTAAAGCTATCAAAAATCAAAGAGGCTATGCATATCAAATGGGAACAACCCCTTTTGAATCAACAGTTAACACACTAAACTCACCCTTAATTATTGTGTAATCTTTGCTACTCATAATAGTGTTCTTTTCTATACTAGGCACCAAATTCTCATGTGCTCTCATTAGCTAAATATATAATCTAGGTTATATTATTACATCATTAACATCCACTGAATGATAGTGGCATGTACGCTGAAACATGTTTGGATTAGAAGAAACTTGTTT